>NC_061122.1:215960253-215964313 GCF_002878395.1 Capsicum annuum | reverse complement strand
CTCTCATAATTTCCTTCTAAGTCCCTAAACTAATTATAAATGACAAACTAGTCTTGGACATAGTTTCTAGGCTCCACATGGTCCAGACTGCTACTCTCTCTTGTGTCATATGCCATCCACATTCCATAGTCCCATTATGTCTTCATCTACTTCATTAATACCTGAAATCATGCTAATCACATCGGTTAGCTCACTTATACAGAAGTAGAGTAAAAACATAAGAAACTAGGCACTTTGTTCTCTAAACTTAGCTAAAATATGGATAAGTTATGGTGCTTAGGCGTACAAATACACCCAAGATCACCACCCCACACTTAAAGCTTTGTTCGTCCTCGAAAAACATATCCATTTATGCATACTACACAAGCCTTAGCACCCACAAAGGAAAACAAGATGCTCAATAGTCTCACACAACAATTATGAACAAAAAGTAGATTCAGGAATCATTACTAGAGACAACCTACCCTCAAGAATAGACTCATTACGTTGGCAATTTCATGCATATAGTTTAAGAATAGAAATCTTATAAATTACCCAACCTTCATCAACCATGTTCCCTCACAATAAGAAAGTTACCCATAATCACTCACAATCATAGAATTTCTAACAAAATGGGTACAAGAATCAAGTTGTCCTCACTCTCATAAAGAATTCTCAAATTACAACTGATGAACATATGCTTGCCCTTAGTGTAATACTCCACTAATATTAGAATGCTAAGATTAGGATCAAATAGGTCGTTTACAGGTTGTAATGCAGGCTAAAGGATGGGTAGGAACTATTTTGGCTTGAAACAGTGACTATCTTCCCTAAGCGCTTTAATAAACTACATTATGCAATTAAGACCAATCTCTAAGAACCAATTAGCACTTCTGCTATCTTCACAGATTTTCTTTTCAGCCCAACTCGTTAAGCTCAATTAATAACACTATGGTAGGAGTATGCAACCCTTTCAAATATTTTACTTTGCACTATTTTCATGTTATGCACCCCTATAATAGCCACATTTAACTTAAGCGACTTGCCTTAGTTGAGGTGCACAATGTCCAAGAAGGACTAGGGCCAAAATAGGTTCATTGTAACATGTCTGGGATAAAATTTGGAACTTTTTCAACAATTTTTTCTACTCCCAGCTACATCAATTGTTCACGCCAATAATTACACTTTGGGGCATCAATTTCACCGTTTTTCTCTTATTGTCAAACTCCTAACTCACATTGATTTTACATTAAAGAGCTTAGGAGCTTTTGGATCAAATTACGGTCTATTAAAGAACGAATTAGGCTACATATGAGGATAACAAAAGAACAAGCTAAAGGCTAAATGGGGCTAGCTAAGATAATGTACAAAGGTAGGTCAAAAGAAGGTATGAATAATGGCTATCAAAGAAATGCCTAAATCATCTCCTAAACTCACAATATTTATTTCGCTTTGCACACATACTAGGCAAGTTCTAGCATCAATTCCAATAAGGAATATACAACATTCTTACACACTCATGGCACATGGTCAACTCAATTAGGAGCATTATAGATTCTCGACCCAACAATTACATGAATTCAAATAAAACCAACAATCACAACAAGAGTCACAACTAAAGCCTAGGTGTTTCAACGTAATGATCCATCACATACTTATGTTATAATGTCATGTGATCCACAAGAACAGTTATATGCAATTAAATGACTAATTTTCTCTTAAGACAGTCGTCATCCATCCATCATCTAGAAAAACACCTAATTATGACTAAATAAAATAAACATCTAACAAGAAATAAAATAAACAAAATAACTAATCTGATCACAGAAGAATGCTAAGGAGAAGGTACTATTTTCTTAAAAAACAAGTAGATAAGTAACAGCCACCCCACACTTAGGCTAAACACTGTCCCCAGTACAAATAACAAGATAAAGAACCTGGCTAGTACTACTTTTCATCCTCATTAGGAGTCATGCCACCTGCATGGAGATCATCATTGGAGCCCTTTTTCCTGTATTCATCACATCACCCATGTCAACCACACATAATGAAACTAACTACAATTAAGATGAAGGTGGTGAAGTCACCACCCCACACTTAATTTTTTAGTATAAACCAATTAAGTGTTATTATTGGGTACTCAGACTTCACCGACATACACTTTGGTATGGTGCACCTACATTATTCGTAATACAATTCACTCACTTCAACTCCTCCAATTCTATTTCAATGAAGCACTTTTTAAACAGAATCATGCTCTACACTTTCAACCATACCAAGATATACAAATCACCATCACTTTCACAACATCGCCATGGCAAGAATTTAATTCGTAATCCTTAAGAAATCAATTAACTATAACATAGATTCAAAATAACTAAGGATTAAGAAAGTAAAACTTACCTTGAAGATGGAATATTAGTGAAGGACAAAGAGAACGGTGAGAGCTTAATATTGTACGGCTTAAGGGTGAAATAAGGACGAATTTGGGCATTTAGGGTGTGAAGTATATTTAAAGAATAAAAATCTAGGTCGGGTTAACCCAAGTTAAAGTTGGATATTAAGCTGACATTGGAGAGGTGTGCGGCGCACAACTTATCGCACAACATTAAGTGTGCGTCGCATTAGGCATTGCACACTTTAGACAGTGAGCATATGTGTTAAGGTGTGCAACGCACATGTTATCGCACAAGTGAAGGTATACGACACACAAGTTATCGCACAAGTTGTATTGTGTGGCGCACATGGTATCGCACAGTTGAGGCAGTGAGCATGTGCGGAGTATTGGGTGGCGCATGTGTTATTGCATATCTTAAAGTATACGGTGCACATGGTATCGCATAGTTGAGACAGTGAACATGTGTAGAGACTTATGTGACGCACAATTTATCACACACATTGAGGTGTGCGGCGCACATGTTATTACACAACTTAAGGTGTGCGGCGTACATCATGCCACCTATTTTTGCCTATGTGAAGCAATGTGTTTAGGCAACTTATGAAGCATGTTTAGGTGATGCCTATACCATGGTCTATGCAAAATTGGACGTCATGCACCCCATTATCCATATAAAGCCTTGAGAAAGGTTCGTACTGCGGGGGTGAACATCAAGTTCAGTGGTGGGCTTCGAGATCGGGCCTATCGGCCCGATCCCTATGCTACCACCACATATCTCATTGAGAGTCACAAAATAAAGTCACATCGTGAAACTTTTTATGTCGGATTAACATAATTCGGGGCATGACTCTAACACAAATCATACTTGACCCTTGCACATTTGACCACTCCAACTTATTTATAATGTTCCCATCACTCCTAAACTTACCACCGTTGACATGGATCAATTCTAAACCAAATTTGGTAATAATTACCTCCTTAGTAGTTCATGCACCTACACTTAATCAAAAACAACAAAAATGATTAGAAGGATGGGTTGCCTCCCACCAAGCTCCATAATTTTGGTCGTGGCTCGACTCTTGTTCTTGGATTTTTGTATAACATGATAAAACGAAAATAAAATCATGGGTTGCCTCCCATGTAGTGCCTGATTTAACGTCGTGGCATGACTCGATTATCTTGACTACTCAAACTTCGTCAATATATATTGATGATACCATTTGTACCTCATTTGTTGGATCAAGAAAATGATTTATTCCTAGTCCAACCACTTTGAAGTCACTCACATCCTTGCTTGCAAGTTCACCCAAACCAGCTATGGTCTCCACAACATACCTATCCTTAACTAGTACATCTTACTCATCTTCGTAGAATACATCTTCGTCAATGGCATAAGATTTATACTTGTCCCAAGATCACAAAGGGACTTTTCAAACTTTAGCAATCCAATCGTACATGGAATAATAAATGCTCCCGGATCAGCTTTCTTCTGGAAAATAGATCTTGTAGCAATAGCACTACAATGATGAAGATTATCTATCATTTCATTGCTCACAGTCCTTTTCTTTGTCAACAGGTCTTTCATAAACATAGCATATCCGGGCATCTATTCCAGTGCTTCAACTAAGGGCACATTCACTGTCAACTTCTTTAACATAGACATAAATTTGCTAAACTTGCCAT
>NC_061122.1:215927930-215957253 GCF_002878395.1 Capsicum annuum | reverse complement strand
GCCATCATCTTCTTTATTCTTTAACAATTGTGGAAATGGGGATGGTGGCCTTGGGATTCCGTTGGAGCAACTTTTAACTTTTTTCTTTTTCCTTGCTCCACATCACTAACATGCTTCGGCTTAGGTGGTTGTTCCACTTTCGTACTCTTTTTTTTCAAACTTCCCAACCCTACAGGCACCACTGAATATTCATCAACCATCTCCCAATCCATTTCAACTACATCAGTATAAGAGGATGCTTCCAATTCTGGACTAGATAATATCATACCACTCCTAGTGGTAATGGCCATACACGATCCATCATTCCTCAAATTTTGAACTGTATCAATTAATAGAGTCCTATTTTGTCTTTGGTTGAATGCTGTGGATAATTGGCTCTTCTTCTTCTCTAGTTGTTTAATAGCAATTAAGTGTGAGTTTACTAGTTGACTCATGAAAGATATATCACTCTTCATAGTAGTCACCCCAGAATTAGTTGCCTCAATTCCCTTTAATAGTTTCTCCATCATGTCCTTCATAGACATTTTGCCTGAATTGGTGGAAGCATTATCATGGCTTCCAGGAGGTACATATAGTCCACTTCTATCACTTTTATTCTTCCAATCTCCTTGATGGTTCCAACCTTAGTTTCCTTAACCACCAGTCCAAAAATGCCCTGGTTATGCAAATAATTAGCATCTTCCTCAGTGTTTGATTCATCTCCCTTACAATGGGACCCCACAACTTTTACCTTTTCTACATTCCCTGAAAACATATGTTTCATGAGAATATCCATCTGGGTTTTCATGTGAACCATATCCTACTCATGCTTCTCTTCTCTCCTACGCTGCTTTGCTGATATTACACTAGACCCAGTATTACTTGCTACCACAGAATCTCTAGTGTGTCAAGCTCTATTTGTCTTAATCATCCTTTCTAACATGTCTGCAACCTCAGTAAAGGTGAGCTCTATAAAAGCTCCTCCTGCAGCATTATCCACTATTGTCTTTGTAAGTGAGTTCAAAGATCTGTAGAATATTTCCATCAAGTGTTCATAAGTCATCTTATAGTTTAGGAATTAAGTTAACTCTTTTTTAAATCTCGCCCTAGTCTCATGCAAAGCTTCATTAGCCAATTACCTAAATTTGCCGATCTCATCCCTCAACTATAACATTCTGGAGAGCGAAAAGAACCTTTCTAGGAAAGCTCCTTTTAATTGCCTCCAATTTGTTATAGAATCAGGAGTCAGCTCATTCAACCACATAGTTGCCTCTCCAGACAGAGACAGTGGGAACAATCTTAAAAGAATAGCATTTTGTCCCACTCCAGGATTATCAAATGACTTACAAATACTGATGAAATTCACTAAATATAGATTTGGATCATCACTAGGTAATCCACCAAAGAGTCCTTTCAGATTTAGTAGTTGGATCATAGTACTGGTGATGTTGAATTTTACCCTAGGATCTAGTGGTGGTAGAATGATTTCCCTTGTAGATCCAGTTCCATCTAAATCATCCTCATCATTGTCAACATCAAACTGTACATCTTGGCGGTCTAGTCTTCCTCTGAATGGATAATTTTCATTTACAGGTGCAACTACCCTTGCTACACGCCTCATACTAGCCAGGTTAATTAAATCATCATATCCCATCTTATCTTCATCTATATTAGGTACTCGACCTAGGATATCTACATTTTGTTGATTTAATTAAGAATTATCCAAAGCGGCTAATCTTTTAGCTTCCTGTTGGTTAGCCATTCTTTCAATGAGATGAGGTTCAAGATTGAAAGATAATAATGGTTCTCCTGAACTTCTGGTTCATGACATAAACAATAATGAGCCTATAATCAACAAAAAAACAAAATAAAAGTAAAATAAGAAAAATTGACGAACAGTCAATTAACACACATAAACTCAATCGACAACCGTATTCCCCGGCAACGGCGCCAAAATTTGGTACGCCCAAATTACACCTCTCTTATGAGAGAGTAAGCGGTCATTGTCAAATATATAACCCAACTAGGTTGGGGTCAAATCCCATAGGGAATATCGTGCTAATTAAGTTGTATATAGATTAGTTGACTTTTAATCGTTCGTTTCTGTAAAATAAATAGGGGGATTTAATTCAGTTCACAAATTAATGGTTTCAGTTTAAAAATATGAAATATGTGGAGTAGTATTCAAATTCAGAGAAATAGCAAGCTAGGGTTATGTCCACCTTGTAGTTTTCAATACTTTCTAACTATGGGCTTTACGAATTCATACATGCTTCGTGCTTATAGAGAAACGTATTGTATTTAATAACATAATCCTACTATTTCTCAACCATCAAGGACTAATTCACTTTAGTTCTCTCAAATCAAAAGTGTTTACCAAAAATAATACGAAATCTCCAAGTAGTTAATCCTGCTAAGGCATTAATATATGAAATAGCGGTTGGGAATCCTATTTTCTTGTCACTACTCTCTTTGCCGAACATCAACCTTTCTTTCGAACAAGTTGCGTTTTAAGGCATATCCTCTATGTTTGGAACCACGAGAATTCAAGATAAGCAAAGAGTGTATGATGTAAACAAATCAATGCATAATGAATTCAAAACCCAAAGTGATAGATTGTGTGATACAAGGCTTTCATAATCCTAACTAATAAACTTAGCTACTCATGAAAAAAATGAAAATCATCATAAGTATATTCATCATACTAAAAACTAGAAGAAGATCTTGGTTTGCGAATAGGGAAAATAAGAGAAAAACGTTTCTCTCTTTCCTCAAGATAAGCCACCTTTTTTCTCTTCCCAAAAATAATCCAGAATAATTAATAATGAATAAAAATTCAGCATTAAGCCTTTTGATAATCTTTTCTCTCATAATTGCCATCTAAGTCCATGAACTAATTATAAATGACAAACTGGTCTTGGACATAGTTTCTAGGCACCACATTTGGTCCAGACTACTACTCTCTCTTGTGTCATATTCCATCCATATTCCATAGTCTCATTTTGTCTTCATCTATTTCTTTAATACCTAAAATTATGCTAATCACATTAGTTAGCTCAGTTACATAAAAGTAGAGTAAAAACATAAGAAACTAGGCACTTTGTTCTCTAAACTTAGCTAAAATATAGATAAGTTATGGTGCTTAAGCGTATAAATACACCCAAGATCAGTGAGTCCAGTTAAACTCAGCTCAGTTCAGTTTAATAATCAGTGTCATTCAGTTGAGAGTAGAATTCAGCACCGAGCGAACCCAAAGATAGGGGCCCACCTGTCAGTAAAGGGTTTGAACCTTAGTAGCAGTCCTTGCATTCAAGAACTACGTAGCCAGCGTACCTGCTAGTTGAGGGTTGATAAGGTGTTTACTTTCCAATTGATGGTAATATCGCTCTCATTAGGGAACCTACCAGTAGAGGGTGACCTTTAGTCCTTCAAGATGATCTTTCAGTGGATCCACACAGCCAGTATCTGTACCCATGGCATGGTACTAACACCCTTCCAACTAGGGTTACAGGTTGGACCCCAATCAATTTAGAAAGGGGCATGTCAGTTAGATGATTACCTACCATAGTTTTAGTTTCAATCCTAGTATAGAACTGAATTCAGTTCTATAGAATCAGGACTGTCAGTAACAATCACCCAATTATCAGTAATCTCAAATATCAATTACTCAGTTGTCAAAACTCAGTACTCAGTGTCACTATAAATCTAAGACATAGTGTATACATATATATGCACAGTATTGCATATTCAGTATTTACAGTAGCTTTAATTATCCATGTACTCTTATTCAGTTATATTCATATCACTCAATTAGTTATTGTTCATGCATATGAACCCATACATTTCAGCCTTATCTCATCTACCATACCATAACATTCCACGTACTGATCGTATACTCTTTTGTTGTGCTATGATGTCTTATATCATAGGTTCAAACCCTCAGGTTCTTGATCATGCTTAGCTAGATTTAGTCAGCAGCAGTAGATTTATAATTGAGTCCTTATCTATCTAGGATATTCTTTTATTTTAGTATAATAGTCGATTCAGTATTTTATTAGTCAAAGTTACTTGGGGGCTTGTCCCATCAACTTTACATTTAGACAGTTCAGTTAGAGGCTTTTCAAACTAGACTAGTTCAGACAGTATTCAGTTTTTAGATGCTATTTTTAGTTGCTATATTTATCAATATTTAGATTATGAACCTTATGGAACTTCATCCTAACTTTCCTATTATTTTAATATTATTATTTAGTGCTCATAGCAGGTACCCATCATGGGTTAGCTTGTGGTCCTTCGGGGTCGTAAGCACCGTGTGGCATTCGGGATGCAGATTTAGAGCATTACAGACTTGGTATCACAGCCTAAGGTTCAAAAGAGTCCTAGGAAGTTTGAAAGCAGCGTCAAGTAGAGTCTTGTGCATGGGTGTGTAGCGCGCCACACTTATGGGCAAGAGGCTACGAGGTATTTTTAGGAAAGTTTTCCTTCTTTTAGTATTCATGTCGTGCGAGTAAGCATGAGCTCAAGTTAAACTCTCAGTCAAATTCATTTCTTCCTATCTTTTACAGAACATGCCTACAACACACCATGTTTTTCCTAGCGTAAATTCATTCCTAGAATGTTAATAGTGTGATTCAAAAATGAATAACCTTTATTTCATAAGGAATTTTCTAGATTTAGACCTTCCATTATGTGGAAAATTGAATAAGATTTTCATCAATAGCAAATTCACCCAAATCTGACACTCAGTGAAGAAGTTAGAGCATTATTAGTAATATAGTGGTCCACCTGGGCACTCACCCCATCGCATAGATGCCAAAATGGCAATCGTCACATTCCAGTGGACCTCCGCAATATTGGCGCATCGCAGAGAGGTCCAAATTCCCAATTGCCAATTTCTAGTGGCGCAACGTGATAGCACTGCACGTGACAGAGTGCAAATTCTGACTCGTCCTTGACTCATGAAAGATATGTCACTCTTCATAGTAGTCACCCTAGAATTAGTCTCCTCAATTTCCTTTAATAGTTTCTCCATCATGTCCTCCATGGATATTTTGCCTAAACTGGTGGAAGCATTATCACAGCTTCCAGGAGGTATATATAGTCCACTTCTATCACTTTTATTCTTCCAATCTCCTTGATGGTTCCAACCTTAGTTTCCTTAACCACCAGTCCAAAAATACCCTGGTTATACAAATATTTAGCATCTTCCTCAGTGTTTGATTCATCTCCCTTACCATGGGACCCCATAACTTTTACCTTTTCTACATTCCCTGACAACATATGTTTCATGAGCAGATCCATCTGGGTTTTCATGTGAACCATATCCTGTTCATGCTTCTCTTCTCTCCTATGCTGCTTTGCTGATATTACACTAGACCCAGTATTACTTGCTACCACAGAATCTCTAGTGTGCCAAACTCTATTTGTCTTAATCTTCCTTTCTAACATGTCTGCTGCCTCAGTAAAGGTGAGCTCTATAAAAGCTCCTCCTGCAGCATTATCCACTATTGTTTTTGTAAGTGAGTTCAAAGATTTGTAGAATATTTCCATCAAGTGTTCATCAGTTATCTTATGGTTTGGGCATTGAGTCAACTCCTTTTTAAATCTCTCCCTAGTCTCATGCAAAGCTTCATTAGCCAATTGCCTAAATTTGCCGATCTCATCCCTCAACTATAACATTCTGGAGAGCGAAAAGAACCTTTCTAGGAAAGTCCTTTTAATTGCCTCCAGTTTGTTATAGAATCAGGAGTCAGCTCATTCAACCACATAGTTGCCTCTCCAGACAGAGACAGTGGGAACAATCTTAAAAGAATAGCCTTTTGTCCCACTCCAGGATTATCAAATGACTTTCAAATACTGATGAAATTCACTAAATATAGATTTGGATCATCGCTAGGCAATCCACCAAAGAGTCCTTTCAGATTTAGTAGTTGGATCATAGTACTGGTGATGTTGAATTTTACCCTAGGATCTAGTGGTGGTAGAATGATTTCCCTTGTAGATCCAGTTCCATCTAAATCATCCTCATCATTGTCAACATCAAACTGTGCATCTTGGCGGTCTAGTCTTCCTCTGAATGGATAATTTTTATTTACAGGTGCAACTGCCCCTGCTACACGCCTCATATTAGCCGGGTCAATTAAATCATCATATCCCATCTCCTCTTCATCTAGATTAGGTACTCGACCTGGGTTATCTACATTTTGTTGATTTAATTAAGCATTATCCAAAGCGGCCAATCTTTTAGCTTCCTATTGGTTAGCCATTCTTTCAATGAGATGAGGTTCAAGATTGAAAGGTAATAATGGTTCTCCTGAACTTCTGGTTCATAATGAGCTTGTAATGAACAAAAAAACAAAATAAAAGTAAAATAAGAAAACTTGACTAACAGTCAATTAACACACAAAAACTCAATCGACAACCGTATTCCCCGGCAACGGCGCCAAAATTTGGTACGCCCAAATTACACCTCTCTTATGAGAGAGTAAGCGGTCATTGTCAAATATATAAACCAACTAGGTTGGGGTCGAATACCATAGGGAATATGGTGCTAATTAAGTTGTATGTAGATTAGTTGACTTTTAATCATTCGTTTCTATAAAATAAATAGGGAGATTTGATTCAGTTCACAAATAAATGGTTTTAGTTTAACAATATGAAATATGTGGAGTAGTATTCAAATTCAGAGAAATAGCAAGCTAGGGTTATGTCCACCTTGTAGTTTTCAATACTTCCTAACTATGGGCTTTACGAATTCATACATGCTTCGTTCTTACAGAGAAACGTATTGTATTTAATAACATAATCCTACTGTTTCTCAACCATCAAGGACTAATTCATTTTAGTTCTCTCAAATCAAAAGCGTTTACCAAAAATAATACGAAATCTCCAAGTAGTTAATCCTGCTAAGGCATTAATATATGAAATAGGGGTTGGGAATCCTATTTTCTTGTCACTACTCTCTTTGCCGAACATCAACCTTTCTTTCGAACAAGTTGCATTTGAAGGCATATCCTCTATGTTTGGAACCACGAGAATTCAAGATAAGCGAAGAGAGTATGATGTAAACAAATCAATGCATAATGAATTCAAAACCCAAAGTGATAGATTGTATGATACAAGGCTTTCATAATTCTAACTAATAAACTTGGCTATTTATGAAAAAAATGAAAATCATCATAAGTATATTCATCATACTAAAAACTAGAAGAAGATCTTGGTTTGTGAATAGGGAAAACAAGAGAAAAACATTTCTCTCTCTCCTCAAGCTAAGCCACCTTTTTCCTCTTCCCAAAAATAATCCAGAATAATTAATAATGAATAAAAATTCAGCATTAAGCCTTTTAATAATCTTTTCTCTCATAATTGCCTTCTAAGTCCATGAACTAATTATAAATGACAAACTGGTCTTGGACATAGCTTCTAGGCGCCACATTTGGTCCAGACTGCTACTCTCTCTTGTGTCATATGCCATCCATATTTCATAGTCTCATTATGTCTTCATCTATTTCATTAATACCTGAAATTATGCTAATCACATTAGTTAGCTCACTTACATAGAAGTAGAGTAAAAACATAAGAAACTAGGCACTTTGTTCTCTAAACTTAGCTAAAATATAGATAAGTTATGGTGCTTAAGCATATAAATACACCCAAGATCAGTGAGTCCAGTTAAACTCAACTCAGTTCAATTTAATAATCAGTGTCATTCAGTTGAGAGTAGAATTCAGCATCGAGCGAACCCAAGGATGGGGGCTCACCTGTTAGTAAAAGGTTTGAACCTTAGTAGTAGTCCTTGCGTTCAAGAACTATGTAGCCAGCATACCTACCAGTTGAGGGTTGATAAGGTGTTTACTTTCCAATTGATGGTAATACCGCTCTCATCAGGGAACCTACCAGTAGAGGGTGACCCTTAGTCCTTCAGGATGATCTTTCAGTGGATCCACACAGCCAGTATCTGTACCCATGGCATGGTACTAACACCCTTCCAACTAGGGTTGCAGGTTGGACCCCAATCAATTTAGAGAGAGGTATGTCAGTTAGATGATTACCTACCATAGTTTTAGTTTCAATCCTAGTATAGAACTGAATTCAGTTCTATAGAATCAGGACTGTCACTAACAATCACCCAATTATCAGTCATCTCAAATATCAATTACTCAATTATCAGAACTCAGTACTCAATGTCACTATAAATCGAAGACATAGTGTATATATATATGCACAGTATTGCATAATCAGTATTTACAGTAGCTTCAATTATCCATGTACTCTTATTCAGTTATATTCATATCACTCAATCAGTTATTGTCCATGCATATGAACCCATACATTTCAGCCTTATCTCATCAACCATACCAGTACATTCCACGTACTGATCATATACTCTTTTCTTGTGCTATGATGTCTTATATCATAGGTTCAAACCCTCAGGTTCTTGATCATGCTTAGCTAGATTCAGTCAGCAGTCGCAGATTTATAAGTGAGTCCTTATCTATCTAGGATATTCTTTTATTTTAGTATAATAGTAGATTCAATATTTTATTAGTCAGAGTTAGTTGGGGGCTTTTCCCATCAACTTTACATTTGGACAGATCAGTTAGAGGCTTTTCAAACTAGACTAGTTCAGACAGTATTCAGTTTTTAGATGCTATTATTAGTTGCTATATTTATCAATATTTAGATTATGAACCTTATGGAACTTCATCCTAACTTCCGTATTATTTCAATATTATTATTTAGTGCTCACAGCAGGTACCCGTCATGGGTTATCTTGTGGTCTTTCAGGGTCGTAAGCACCATGTAGCATTCGAGGTACAGATTTAGAGCATTACAAACTTGGTATCAGATCCTAAGGTTCAAAAGAGTCCTAGGAAGTTTGAAAGTAGCGTCAAGTAGAGTCTTGTAAATGGGTGTGTAGCGCGCCACACTTATGGGCAAGAGGCTACGAGGTATTTTTAGGAAAGTTTTCCTTCTTTTAGTATTCATGTCATGTGAGTAAGCGTGAGATCAAGTTAAACTCTCAGTAAAATTCATTTCTTCCTGTCTTTTACAAACATGCCTACAACACCCCATGTTTTTCCTAGCTTAAAATTCATTCCTAGAATAAGAGTGTGTTTAAAAAATGAATAACCTTTATTTCATAAGGAATTTTCTAGATTTAGACCTTCCATTGTGTGGAAAATTGAATAATATTTTCATTGATATCAAATTCGCCCAAATCCGACACTCAGTGAAGAAGTTAGAGCATTGTTAGTAATGCAGTGGTCCACCTGGGCACTCACCACGTCGCAGTGGATGCCAAAATGGCAATCGTCACATTCCAGTGGACCTCCGCGATATTGGCGCATCATAGAGAGGTCCAAATTCCCACAACGTGATAGCACTGCATGTGACAGACTGCAAATTCGCACTCGTCCTTTTCTAGTAGCTTAACGCGATTTCAACGCATCGCGGTGAAGGTGTAATTGTCGTACTCTTGATTCATAATTTGAATTCTTGTTTCATGACTTTAATCCTAAGTATGTGAAGTCCTTATTAGGTGAATAATGTTCATAGAAGTCACTTAGAGCTAAGTGGAGCTAAGAACATTAGATTCGACCAAAATTTGGCATTCAATCCTACAAAGGTATACTTTAAACATGTATACCATTTTATATACATGGAAATTTCCATCCCAAGACCAACCAAATTGTAGATAATTGAATTAGATTTTCGACGATACCAATTTCGCAAAAATGTGATGCCCAAGTGAAAAATTATAGCCATTTTAGTGTGAGGCAGTGAGTTGCCATGATGGTAGCGCCTCATGCTAAAGGGAAAAATCAGGATACGGGTTACGAATTCTAATTTAAATTAATAAGGGGAAATGGGGTCTTTTTTCACCTCAACTCAGGTCATAAAAACACAATCTAAGGCTTCAAATGGGTTATTATTTGCCCTAATTCTCTAATTTTTCCCTCAAGAACAACCTTAATCAATTCCCTCAAGAATCATCAATTCCATCTTCTTCTCTTCAACAAAAAGATTAAGAATTTAGGGTTTCTAATCCAAGAACTTCAATAATGATATCAAGATCATCTCCAAAGTATTCAAAGTTCAAGCTTTTAAATTCAATTCATCAAATCCAAACTATTAAGGTATGTGGGGTTTCAACAAGGACAATTTGTTCGTCCTTGTGCCCAAAACTTATTTTAACTTATAAATTACTGAATTTTATGTGATTTTACATGAAATTTAATTTAGGGTTTATACTCAATTTATATTATTTGAAGATTATGAGTTTACAAGTGATTAATTATTGAATTGCATGACTATTTTCATGTATTTATGCGCATAACACAATTTTTCAGATTTTTGAAAGTGAGTTTAAGTATGATGTTGAGATTCTTTATCTTATTATTTTGATGGTGTTGAAGTATTTTCAAGAAGCATATTGAGTTGGATGTTTTTCTATGATTTTGAATGTTTATATATGAGTTCTAAATTGGGATTCATATCCATTATCACTATTTACAAGATTTTGAGTTTTTGAGAGCTGTTGAAGATAAATTTCATGAGTTTGTTTATATTGACATGAGCATTGCTGAAATTTTTAGATTTTAATATGATTTAAGAATGTTTATGTTATCAAGCATGAATTTTGAGATGTTTTGACATAAGTTTGAAGCATGAACTTTAATCCCTAAGATTGAGTTTTGATATTTCAAGAAGCTTATATTTTTAGCATGCTTTGATAAGCAAGATTTGATCTTTTGATCCTAAGCTAAGATAAGGAATCCACATTATTCATATAGTTCATGATTTATAGCAAAGAGAAGCGTAATTGATTTTTATTATAAATCCTTATGCTATTTTAAGGTGGATTTCCTAAAAGTTCTGAGTCTAAGTATGGGAGTATTATTTAGCATCGAGTTAGGTATAATTCTGAGGTCTCATGCTCTAGAACTACGAGCCACCATAGGTTTCTAATTTATCCCAAGTGGGTTAAGATAATGATCACTAAAGTTAACACTACAAAAAAACTATGTTTAGCAACGAAATTTACTGACAGACCAAATTTCGTCACTATATAGCGACAGATTAGCAACGGATATTTCAATTTGGTCACAGACATAGCAATTCAATTTTTTGATATGTTATTAGCAATGAATCAGTGACGTAATTGTAATTCCATCACTAAATAATAGCAGGAAAAATTGGTACCTAAATTTAGTGACGGATTAGCAACGAAATATTGGTCACTATGTTAATTAATTCATAGCAACAGATTTAGCAACAAACTTTCATCAGTTCCCTTTATTTTTAAAAAAAAAAAGTATATTATTTAGCGACCAATGAAGCCATCGTAAAATATTAATTTTTATTTTCTAATTAATTATTTTTAGTATAGAAAAGGGGGAATAGGGTTAGGATATTAATATTATTCTTGATTTCTTTCACATTCACACCTCTCACTCTCTCTTAGTCACATCTCCATCTCCAATATCATGACCTCTTAGTGCCGAAGATCTCACATAACCGATCTCCTATCTCCTATCTCACATCTCTATCTCCGATCGAAAATTGAAGGTCAAAACTCAAAAAATTTCAGGTAACCCTTTTTCTCCATTTTATTTGCATGTTTAATTTCTGTTGTTGTTGATAGTACTCTAGTTTCTACTTCATCTTCACTTTTTGTCTAATCTCAATCTTGTCAAATGTCACTGGTATTGCCTCTTGAAAGTTGAATAGCTGTTGTTGGTCCATTCTTTGTTATCTTACGCATCAAAACTTGTCCTATTTTCCCTCACATATTCTCTTCCTTACAAACACTATGAATAAAGAAAGAGATGAGCCGTTTTCATCACTTACAACTTTATTTTCTGCTAGTCTTATTCTTTCTCTGAATAGCAGAAGGTTTTCACTTTTTGGGGTTCCTCAATAGCCTAAAGAAAAGATTTTTATTATATTTTTTTGCGTGATTAAGTTAGCATGTGGCTCTAGTGTACAAATGATTCTGCTTTATGAAATGTCATAAAGAAATAAAGAATCTGGTAATCAAAGATTCAGTCAATATACTTTTCTTTTTTTTTTTCCTTTTTTAGCTTACTAGAGTGTACTATAACTAGTTCTAGCTATTTTCCTAAACAGTAGTTTATTTCGTGTAAGTTTAAGACATTCTGGGTATTGTTGTTTGTGTTTTCTCTAAAATAATTTCTTATGTTGCCTTCAAATTGTACTGCTTGTTTGGTTTGTTTGGAGAGGATGGAGTATCATGCTCATAGTATAAGACTTGATTAGTAATTAGTATTATTACTATGTTTAAAGTTTGAACTTAATTTTCAAATGTGTGACTGTTACTTTGGTTGGATTTTTCTATTTTATGTGTGCTAGACTAGTAGCTTTTTGCAACGAATAGTTATACTTATATGCTTCTGTATGATTTGCTTATGTTTGGAAAATATTTGAATGTTAACGGTTTAACCCAATAACTGAATCGATAACAATCAATAACCAATAAACCGATAACCGATAAGCCGATATCTTAATGGTTCTTAATGGTTTAGCTTTATTACAAACTGATAATAAATATGTCAAACCGATAAACTTCAAAACCAAACCGAACCCCCCATATGCATCCCTAGAGGGTTGCTTAAATTTAGTATCCATAATATTTCTATATCCCACGGAAGCTCTGAAATATATGAGAGAAATAGTTTCAAATTTCAGTAAATAGTAGTAACGATAGAAAGAAATTATTGTCAACGATCTATGGTCCCACGGTACATCTGAATGTATCACATAAATTGAATGACTTGACATTGATGCATCATATACTCATGTAATGCTATCATTATTTTTGTTGATCATTTATCTAGAATAAAGATAAATGTATTTGAGCGTCTACGTCGATTGCATTGTTTATACTATACTGTTGATAGTTTCCTTTTCAATTCTTTATCTTCTTGAGTGAAAATAATTGAGTTTATAAAACTGGTACCACTTATTAATAAGGAACAATCCACATACTATAAATAAGAAAAAGTAAGCATCTACACACGTAAAGAAAGACAACAGTACTGCTATTTAAATTTGAAATTAATGCTGCTCCTAAACTTTGAGAAAATGTACCTTCAAAACTCAAGGGGTCTTGATCAATAGAAAATTTGGAGAATGAAACAAATCTAAGAAAGACCTTATGCCTAAGAACTTTAATGTTCAAGTTGAAATACTTATTTGAGTCACATATCTTTCAGGTGTCTTTTTACTGGAATTGGTGCAGTGAAGTTGTAGATTGGTGGTAAAATAAGTGGAGTATTGTATTCAATCAGGTGTGTTTTTAAACTTTGTTTCAACTTTTTCATTTTTCTTGCTAAGCTTGTTGGCTTCTCGATTATGTTTCTAACTTATTTTTGATATTAAGCATGTAGCAATAAATTTGTTGTTAAAATAGAAGTATGTATCACTTTTATCTTATTTTTAAGGTAAACTAGTTTTGTTTTCTACTTTAAGAGCATAAGTTTGAATAATTTAGTGAAACTATTTAAGTGTCAATTGATCAACTTAATTATGCTTTCTTTGCTAACTAGTTCTTTATATAGAGCCTGATCATACATTATCACTAATTAAGATTTCCAACAAGGTTAATTATTAATTAATACTAATTGTCGTGTTTCTTATTAAACTGGTTAATTAGCACTGATTATCTTTTTTTTATTTTAACCTTAATAGGAAGATGAATAATCTAGAGCGTAGTTGGATGTATGAGAGGTTAGATGGCCAAGGTTAGAGCACCGAAAAAAACTTGTAAGTGTATATTTCATGAAAATTTTCTGCTACTACGTATCTTGAAATAGTTGGTTAATTTTTAGTCATTTTTTCTCCGTTTTAGTAACTATGGTTGTGTCTAAAGTGCGTAGCAAGCAGCTGGTCATGTGGTGCTACTTTGTTTAGGTTACTGCTATGCTCGTTTGGCTGTTGACATGCTAGTTTTTCCTCTTTATTTTGGCGCTATATGTGATGCTCTGGTCTACTGCTACGTACCTTGAAATAGTTGATTAGTTTTCAGTCGTTACTTTATTGTTTTAGTTGCTATGATTGTGTCTAAAGTACGTAGCAAGAAGCTGGTCGTGGTGCTACCTTGTTTGGGTTGTTGCTGTGCTGTTTTAGGTGTTGATATGCTAGTTTTTCCTCTTTATTTTGATCCTATTTGTGATGCTCTGGTCTGCTGCTACGTACCTTGAAATAGTTAATTATTTTTCAGTCATTTCTTTTCCATTGTAGTAGCTACGGTTGTGTCTAAAGTGCATGACAAGTAGCTGGTCGTGATGCTACTTTGTTTGGGCTGTTGCTATGGCCTTTTGGCTGTTGATATGATCTATATGTACATTCAGTTCTCATAAGATACAAATTTATTGAATTCATGTTGTATGCTCTAAGATATTACCAAAAGAAAAATCTTTGGACGTCATCCTTACCATTCTCAAAAACAAACAAATCTTTGGACTATTTGGTATTTATCTAGATAATCAAGTTTACTACTCATGCTCTTTTCAATGACAAACCTTGAATTTTTGAATTCCATGTTAAATGATTTATGATAAGAGCAAGTTTTTGCTTACGTTAAGAGTTACATAGTTGTCTTCTTGTCGGTCTTTACCACTTGTCGAGTATTATTGACACCTATGTTTGTTTTTCTTTTTGAAAGCTGAAGGAGATACAGTTAGTTAATCTTTGATTTTTAAATAGAACCATAAGAATAAGTATCTTGTTTGTGTTGATTCTGATTTGTTACAATAATTGTTGCTGGAAATTTTTGCTGCTACTGAATATTTTCTGTTATTGGAGCTGCTATTAATTTTCTACTATGTTTCCAGCAAGCAGCTGCAATGACAGCTATGTTAGTTTTTCTTTTTGGGGGCTAAAAGAGCCACACATAGATTGATTATATAAAATAACCAATCCATATACATTCTCAAATAAGAACTGTGAGTATTTCAGCGTCAAGCATACAAGAAATTGAATCTTTACTTGTGTTGTTCAGATTCAAAGTTTGATGTTCTTATTTCTTTCCTCCTTTCCCTTGTCATACAGAAACTCCAAAGAATGAATAATGTAGTTGAGACTCTATCATTCCTTATTGCAATATCCCTCTTCTCATCTTTATTGAAAGGTGTTGTATTATGTTGCCTGTCTAAAGTTGAAATTCTGATTCTGTAATTTCTTTACTGTGATGTTTGGAATGTTGTTTTTATCCATTATGAGAAATGTCCTTGCCTACCTTTGGTAGTGCCTAAAAGGAATGGAAAGTTAGTAGTTGTGTACCTGCAAAACATTGAATATGGTTAGCTAAAAAATCTGCCAACAAGTTTCCTTCTCTGTAGGTATGAGCCACTTCAACCAAGTTATGAGCCATTAACATCTTTATTTTCTTTATCTCCATCGCAATGGTCCATGTCACCTCCCAAACACCATGAATAATTTTGCTGACAGTGAGGGAATCTGTCTCAATCATCAGAGGTGTTAACCTATTATTAAGACATTGTTGTAGTGCATATCTTGTTTGTTACTATAATTATTGCTGGAAATTGTTGTTGCTACTGAATGTTTTCTGTTATTGCAACTGCTGCTAGTTTTATGCTATTTTTCATCAAGCAGGTGCTGCTATTTTTCCTGCAAACAGCTGCTGTTAAGCCATTTTGTTTTGTAGCTATATTTCCTACTAGTTTCTCTTGTTTTTTTCTTTATTTTGCTGCTATGCCAAGATGTTTGGTGATACTTTTTTGCTTAGAATAGGGCAAAGAAACTTGGTGCTGTGTCATGATTCTCTTTTGGTTTACTACTAATGTACGTTGGTCTCATTCTAAATAACAAAAAATTCTGTATAGGCTCTTAAAATAGGGTGAGATCCAACTCCAAGTGAGTTACATTTGCACGTCCATACACATAATCATGATGGAAAATCTTTTGTTGGTGAGCGTTCCCGACTTCTACATGTAAGTCCATAACTTACATCTAACTATATGATACTCATCTCTTATTTTTCTTTTGTGTTGACATGAACTTGAGTCTATTTTAATAACTTCACTTGTTACAGGAAAGGTATGAAGAAATTGTACGGGAAAAAGTACAATGTGAATCTGAAATTGACCAATTGGAGACATATTATGAAGCTACGGGAGGAGCAAAGAAGAAAAGACTATTTGGTCTTGGATCTGAAGCTGCCAGTTACTTTGGGAAAAAACTTTGTACCTGTAATGTTTCCACATCATCAGTACTAACTTCGATTTCTATACCGACAACAAATATGGAGGAATTTGTGAAGTGATTGATTCCGACCCTTGCTACTCATTTTCTTCTGATAGTTATTGAGCGTGTTGGTGGTATTAGGGTACAAGAAGGGGCCGTGCTTAATCCTCCTCCTACTAATGATGATGATGACGACGTTGATTTGTAGCTTCATATTATTCTTAGTCCATGATCGTTGCACTAATTTTTGATAGACTATTTTGACATTAGTTATGTCTAACAAAATACTTGAAATTGTGGGTGTTGGACACAATTGTTGTGAATTTTGATATCTATTTGAATTTGGATATTTAATCATTTTATAATTTACGTGTTTCAACTATTTACTTATAAAATTATTAGCGACAAAAAATTAGTGACTAACTTTTCTTGTTGCTACTGAAAAACTTCAGGGACGAATTAATTTAGTTGCTAAAGACGGCTGCCATTAGCGACAAAAAATTAGTGACTAACATTAGTCGTAGCTACTAAAAAACTTTAGCGATGGATAAATTTGATTGCTAAATACGGCTACTCAGTCGACCAAATTATGTTGCAACGGATCAACGACAAAATATTCTGTCATAAATTAAGCCATGACCAAAATGAATTTTGGGAATAGCAACGCTATAGCAATGGAAATGTACGTCAGTAATAGCAACAACCAAACTATTTCATCACTAATTGGTCACAAATTTTGCGATGGAATTCAAATTTTTATCTCTATGAGGTTAGCAACGAGCAATATAGCGACAGAACATTTTCTGTTGCTATTCCGTCGCTATTTCTATTTAGTGACGGATTTTCATATGATAGCGACGAATATGTCATGTCCTAAATGCTATTTTTTTATAGTGTAAGGTTCTATTCCGATGGTAAAGGTAGAATAGCTCTCCCCAACGTGGGCAAGACATTGTACTCTATGTCAGCTCATATGGTTTATGTCGGTTAGAAGAACCTCCCAAAGAAGACCCCTACTCTTTAAATAGTTTATAGATTTAAACTCTTAGCATATATTTTGAAAGTTAATATTTTAAGATTTCCAAAGTTTTAAGTCCCAAAGTCTCTAAAAGTGTTACAGTCTTAAAGTTCCAAAGTCTTTGAGTCCCAAGTCCTAAGTTTCCTAAAGTTCTATAAATCTTATGGTTCAAAAGAAGTCCCTTATTTTCATAAGATTAAAGTGTATGTTCTAAAAGTTATTATTTTAAGATTTCATCCAGTTGACAAGTTTTGAGAATAAGATGAGGATACAGATTTTAGAATAAGGTGTAATGACTCATGAGATTTATACTACATGTTTCCTTATTCATGATTTATGAGATTTAGATTTCAATTTTTGCTCAAGCTATGTGAGTCATTTATACCAGCATGCATGATTTCTATAAAGATTGATGATATTATTTAACTAATTGCATACACCCCCATATACGCAGTACATCCTCAAAGTACTGATCCACATATATGTCTATGAGCTACATTATCTCATAATGTAGATACAAGTTGTAGCGCATATACCATATTCAATCAGTCCGCAGCTTCCAGTCAGTAGGTGATGAATCTTTTTGATTTAAGGGCTTGAGTCAGTTATACAGCTTGAGAAGTGTTGTATTTTCTTTATTCAGTCTTATTAAGTTGGGATAGTTGGGAGTCATGACTCGGCTACCTATAGTCAGTACTAGTAGAGGCTTCATAGACAGCCAGTAGTGTTAATGTATTTAATCTCAGTTTTGCTGTTAAAAGCATAGTTGTAATCTTGTAAATTCAGATTTGCATTGATCTAGTTCAGAGAAGTTTTATGTTTCCGCTGATTTTGTTCATATTTATGTATTTTATTCAGTTGCTTGTAAGTATGCCAGTAGAAGGGTTAGCTTGGGATCACTTGTGACCCTAAGCACCGTGTGACTTCTTGAGACCCACTTTTGGGGCGTTATAAACTTGGTATCAAAGCACAGAGTTCAAGTGTCCTAGGGTGTCTGTGAAGTCGTGTCTAGTAGAGTCTTGCAAAATGGTACGAAGACGTTTGTACTTTTCTTTGAGAGGCTACAAGGCATTTAGGAAATGTTTCCATTCTTTCAAGTCTCAGATTGTGCTATAGAAAGGGTCTCTAAGAAACTTATATAGATTCTCATCTTACTTTATTCGAGCCATCTCTGCCTTATTTTCAAGGTATCAAGAATAGTCCAGCTTAAACCTTTACTGCTAGGGCTTTCTTAAATAGTCTCCTCAGATAGTTATGGGATTATAAGGAGGCTAGAAAGTATCCCATCAGTGCTTTTAAGTTCCAAAGTTTAAAAGGCTTTATTCATGTTCATGGAAAGTCGTGCACTAAGACCTAGTCAGGCGTGCTTTCAGATTCCTCCTCAAAATCCATAATGATAATCTATACTTCTCTATCTATGTACTATTCTTGAGGTAACATGATTGGCAAGTTCCAATTCCCTCCACTGATAATGCTCTCAGACTTGCTAGCAAGAAGTTTTAGAAGTCCTACAAAGTGGCTTGAGAGGAGCCTTGTAGTGTGTTCTAAGTCCCTCAAGTTTAAAGTTATGTCCTCATTCTTATGAGTTATTCAGCTAAGATAGAGTAAGATATGGATTCTAAGATCATTGAATATTGTGTGTCAAGTTTCGATCTCTTGTAATCTTGTTATCATTGTGTTGTTGAAACTAAAAGTCTACTGAAGCTGTATGGGGCTCTTTCGATTCACTAGCCTAGATACTTTGTTACTCATCTCATTTTCTTTTTCAAAACACAAAATCAAAGTTTAGTGAAGTCGTGTGAGGCCTATTTCGATTCACTAACAACTTGTTGTTCATCTTGTTGTTCTTGTGTTGGTTGTAACTAGGGGTTTAGAGGTGTAGTCACGAGAAAAATGGTAAGGGAGATTTATTGAATATATGTATAGCCGAATCTTTTGTATAAGATTGAGTTAGTAATGAAGTGTTATGTCCTTGCGTGTTAATTTAGTAGAAAGTAGAGAAGGAGTTATTAGTTAAGGTGAATTGTTGTTTACTTGAAGTATGAAAAGAGTTATTGACGTTGTTTGTTGTGCAAGAAAGTATAGGTTATTGATGAAGGTACTTGATGGAGGAGTTTTGTTAATTTAGGCATCCCTGAGATTGCCAGGGGGAGTTTATGTGAAACTTATAGAGCTATGAACTAAGTTTAGCGGTATAAAAAGGGTAGATAGTACTGATATCTATAAGAAGGATGTGTTAATGGATTTTAAATAAGACGGATCATAGGATTGAGATTGATCCTTACTGTTATGAAGTTTTAGCGGACTAATGTTTTCAGGTGTTTGGCATGTAAGAATATTATGTGAAGCTGTGGTTCATCATAGCTAGAACTAGATGCTAAGTTTGAACAGTTGATGGTCATCAAAGTGGATGAATTGATTTCTTGGTTAGTGATGCTAGTTATATAGAAGGGATCTAGTAGGCTTGAATAGTATATGCAAGAAGTTTGAGTTCAGTTATCTGTAATTAAGTGTGATACTATATATATGGTAAAGAAGTATGCCCAAGGTTATATAGGGTTGCATTATTTCCAAGGTTATTACGTGTTGTATGTGATTAGTAGTACTGTTAAGTTGCTAAGAGGAAGGAGACTATTTATATCTATATATATATATATGATGTTCTTAATAGATAAGCTAAGGAGTTATAGGTAGATGATGTTGAGCTTTTTGGTGTGATCTTAATTCTCATGGTTTAGAAATACAAGTTTAGAGAGGTGATATTAGTAAGCTATGACACGGGTAGTTTGGTTTATTAAAGATTGATGATGTCCGTTTTAAGTATTAGAATCTAAGTTTGAATCCTTGAAGATTGAGCCAACAGAAGTAAGAGTTGAAGCTCTAGGTGGTGTGAACTAAAGATCTGGTGATACTATGAAAATTCTAAGTAGTGAGTGTTTAAGTTGTTATAGGGTGACTTTTGAGGCTATAGAAACCTAAGAGTTGAATCTCAGAAGGAGGTACTAGCATTGGGAGTTACACGTTAAGATACAGTCCTTCAGGGTAAGTTTAGTTTTATGTGTATTTATTTTACACTAGACTCTAGAGTAAAGTGATTGTAGTTTAGATTAGAGTTTATATAGTGGTTCACAGACATAGAGTGATGGCTTAAAGCTAAGGGGGAGATGATTAGGTAAGTAACTAAGTCATACTTCCAAATTCTAATAGTGATGATTAATATTTGTGCGGAAGGTTGTATTCTGCGTTAAGTGAGATCCTAGTAGAAGGTTGAATATAGTTGTTAAAGTGGAATGTACAGTATGAGTTAACCTGTTTAGCCAGTAATTCAGTCTAGCAACTATACAGACAAGTTTCTATGGTTTTCAATCTTCCCATCTAGTCATATCATTCTAAGAGAAATTATGCACTTCAGTCTGATCGCCCAAATTAGTAAGGTGCCGCTTCCAGTGCCACCAGTGATAGCGCCCAAATAGGCTCTATGCACTTCAGTCCCAATAAGATCAGGAAAGTTCTCCTGATGTAGTCACTGGTACGTTACAGATCTTCCATTTACATGTTTATGCCTTATTAGATCCAGGAGCTTCTTTGTCTTTTCTAACTCATTACAAAGCAGTCAACTTCAAAGTTAGACCATAAATCTTAACAGAACCTTTCTTAGTCTCTACCCTAGTGGTTCAGTCTATCATAGACCGAAAGGTATATAGGAACTGTCCGATTATGATATCTCAAAAAGTCACTTCAGCAGACTTAATAGAGTTAGAGATAACGGATTTCGATGTCATTCTCAGCATGGATTTGCTCCATTCATGCTATTCCTCAGTTGATTGTAAAAACAGAATTTTTCATTTTCAATTTCCAAATAAAGCAGTCCTTGAATGGAGGGGTAGTACTACAGCGCTTAAGGTTCAGTTGATTTCATACCTTAGAGAGAGAAAAATAATATCCAAGGGATGTGTCTATCATCTTATGCGAGTCAAAGACTCTAGTTCAGAGACTCCTAGTCTTGAGTCAGTTCTTGTAGTAAATGAATTCTCAGATGTGTTTCCCGAGGATCTTCTTGGAGTTCCTCCCGAAAAGGAAATCAACTTCGGGATGGACCTTCTTCTAAACACTCAGCCTATATCTATTCCACCATACAGAATGGCTCCATCTGAACTCAGAGAGTTAAAAAAAATAATTAAATAACCTTTTAGATAAGGGATTTGTCAGACCCAGCATTTCCCCGTGGGACACACCAATCTTATTCGTGCGTAAGAAAGATGGTTCACTCAGAATGTGTATAGACTACCGTTAGTTGAACAAAGTTATAGTCAAGAACAAATACCCACTTTCTAAAATCGATGACTTATTTGACCAACTTTAGGGCGCCAGTTACTTTTATAAGATAGACCTTAGATCACGCTGTCATCATCTCAGAGTCAGAAAATGTGACATTTCAAAAATAGCTTTTCGAACCCGATATGGTCACTTTGAGCTTCTAGTTATTCCTTTAGTCTCACAAATGCCCCAGCAGCTGTAATGCCTCGAGTTTGTACCCCCGGACGCTTCACGGTGCTCATAATCTCGAGGGACCACAAGCTAACCCATGACTGGTAACTGCTGCAATAACTAAATAGTAATACTATAATTACACAGAAACTAGGCAAAAACTTCCCATAAGGTTCAATACTGTAATTAAATACTGAGAATGGTACATCAATACCAAAACTGAACATCTGTCTATAAATACTCTAGTCTATAAAGCCTCTACTATCTGAACAAAGAGTTGATGGGACAAGCCCCTAACTAACTCTGACTACTTAAATAAATTGAGTACTAAAATACTGGTATACTAAATATGTCCTCAAACATTGAGGACTTACCACTAGTCTGCTGCTAATGGATCAGGATACTAAGTATAATCGGGAGCTTGTGTGTCTGAACCTATGATATAAGATATCATAGCACAAAAGAAAGGTATGCATCAGTACTTTGAATGTACTGGTATACAAAGTAAGGTAGGCTAAGATACATGGGTTCATATGCATAAAAAATACTGACTGAATAACATGAGCATAATTGAATGAGAGTACATGCATAAAATACGTAAACTGTAACTGAGGTTATGGTAACACTGGATGCTGCATTCAGAATCATTGGTTTACTGATATCTGAGTTTACTGATACTGTATAACTGATAGCTAAATAACTATATCTGACAGTCCTAATTCTATGAAAATGTGTTGAGTTTCATACTGAACTGAGTGACTATGTCTGACAGTCCTAATTTCTATTGAACTGAACTGAGTTCTATTTTGAAGACTGAAACTAAGGCTATGAGAGGTAATCATCTAATCGACATGCCCCTTTTTGAATAAATTAGGGTCCAACCTGTAACCCCAGTTGGAAGGGTGGCAGTACCGTTCCACGGGTAAAGACAAGATGTGAGTTAACCCTCTCTAACAAGAACCTCTTTTGTCAACCCTCGCTGGCAGAAAAACTACGATGAGATCTATCCCTAGGCTGGAAGGAATATATCTCAACCTACGCTGGCTACGTAGTTCTATAATGCAGGGATTGTTACTAAGGGTTAAACCCTCTACTGGCAGGAATGGCCCTCATCCCTGGGTTCACTCGGTGTTGAATTTTACTCCTAACTGAATAGACACTGGAGTGATTTCTAAACTATACTAGGCTGTACTGAACTGTTATTGGTCGTACTATCAACTGAATTGAACTAAGTTCACTGAGTTCTATTAACTGATGGAGTACTACTGAATTCTGTTAACTGATGGAATACTATAGATTCTGTTGACTAACTAGATTTACTGGGGTCTGAACTGAATACTGAACTGTAATTGTGAATGATTACTGAGGCTACTGTTCATGACACTACTGAGACTATTCTGTAACTACCACAACACTAGGTAAACAGATAAGTTTTTAGGTATTGGATACCCCCAGGACTCAATAGCATGAAAGTTAAATTATAACATAAATTTAAAAGGGCATAACCATGTGCACTTGATCACATCTCATTCATAGAGATATTTTATCAAACATTTGCATGATATAACTTGCACATAAGCTAACATGACATGATTGTTCTCCCTTTTTCTTTGTTTACATGAGCAATTTATCAAAAACTTGGAGAACATAATCCATGCACATGACACTAACCACATATAGGCACCATAATTCAAATCCCTATTTACAATTTCAAGGTTTTAGCATGGATTCACATGATTCTATTCATATATCAAATAACTCCACATGAAACTTGTAACAAAACATGGATTAGAAACTTAGTTAATTATTATAATCATGAATATAATCAAACCCAATATCAAATTCATAAAATCAATACACTTGCAGATTTAAAATAGATTCTTGAACTCCAAGGGTGGAAGGGACCATTGGATGAAAACTTGACATACCTTGGTTTTCAAATTTGCGAAGAATGATGTAGTGTTCTTGAAGGTTGAATCTTGAATTAGAGATCCTAGGGTTTGCTTCTTGAGAAATTTTGAGAAAGATGAATGGATTTTCCCTTTAAAGGGGCTTAATATCATGTTTTGGGGGCTGACATAAAGTGGGAAAAGACCTAATTACCCCTGAGGATGCGTCTTTTTAATTACTAAAAACTAACTTAGCAACATGCAAACCGATGCACCATGTTGTTGGCATCAACGCGATAGCCAATGCACTGCGTCGAGCCTACATCGGTTCATTGGAATTTGTACTGGGAGCTAGAGAAAAATACTCATCGACATAATAGGCGAAACGGTGCATCGAGATCGCATTGATTCACTAGTTGAGCATTCAAATGTGTTTCAGACGAAATCCAAAAAATCCAAAACTTATTCGAGAACACCTACTGACATTTTTTTATCATGATTCAACCTAAAAATCATTACTTTAAGGTCATGAGGGTCGTGAAATAGAGTCTTCAACCTACAAAGTCTAAAATAACACTAAAGTCTGAAAACTTAGCTAAAATTTTCAAGTTTGGGACCCTTTAACAAGTTTTAAAGGACTGTGTTAAGCTTAGGATTTTACAGGGTCTTACAGCAGCCTTCATGGACTTAATGAATCGCATGTTCAAGAAGTACTTGGTCATGTTCACTGTAGTCTTCAGCAATGATATTCTTGTTTATTCCTGTAGCGAGAATGATCACGCAAATCACCTCAGAATCGTACTTTAGACTCTCATATCCCATCAGTTGTTCTCCAAATTTAGTAAGTGGGAATTTTGGCAAAGGTCAGTAGCATTCCTTGGTCATATTATTTCTGATGATGTCATTAGAGTTGATTCTCAAAAGACTAAAGCGGTGAGAAACTAACCTAGACCTATTTCTCCGTCAGATATCAGGAGTTTCTTAGGTTTAGTTGGCTATTACCGATAGTTTGTTGAAGGGTTTTTTTCTATTGCATCCCCCATATCCAAATTGACTTAGAATAAAGTCAAGTTTCAGTGGTCAGATTATTGTGAGAAGAGTTTTCAGGAGTTGAAAACTCGACTCACTACAACCCCAGTTTTGATGTTACCAGATAGTTTAGATGGGTTTGTTGTGTACTGTGATGCATCTAGAGTAGGTTTCGGTTGTGTCCTAATGCATAAAGGCAAGGTCATAGACTATGCCTCTAGATATCTTAAGCCCATGAAAAAAATTACCCTACCCATGATCTTGAATTAGCAGTTGTTGTGATTGTCTTAAAAATTTAGAGGCATTATTAGTATGGGGTGTATGTTGATGTGTTCATAGATCACAAAAGCTTTCAGTATGTATTCTCTCAGAAATATTTGAATTTGCATCAGAGAAGGTGGTTAGAGTTGTTGAAAGATTATGATATGAGTGTTTTGTATCATCCAGGCAAGGCATATTTAGTGGCAGATGTTCTCAGTAGGTTGTTTATAGGTAGTTTTGCTCATGTTGAGAATGGTAAGAAGAAGTTAGTTCAGGAAGTTCATCAGCTTACCTGACTAGGTGTCTACTTAGTCGATTCAGCAGAGGATAGTGTATGGGTATAGAATAGTTCAGAATCATCTCTGGTTTTCGAAGTGAAGGAAAAGCAGGATAGAGATCCCAGTCTAGTTAAGTTAAAAGAGTCGGTCAGAGTTCAAAAAGTAGAGATTTTCTCCCAATGGGGATGTGGTGTATTGCATTGCCAAGTTAGACTGTGTATGTCGTGTGTTGATTAGTTAAGGCAATGAATTCTTGTAGAAACGCACGATGTATGTTACTCGATTCATCTAGGGGCTACTATGATGTACCACGATTTGTAGGAGATCTATTAGTAGAGCGGGATGAAGAGGATATCGCAGAGTTTGTAGCTAAGTACTCTACGTGTCAGCAGGTTAAGATTTAGCACCAGAAGCCTAGTGTAAAACCCCACAAAATCCTAAGCTTAATTCAGCCCTTTAGGCTTGTCAAGGGGTCCCAGACTTAGAATATTTTAGCTAAGTACTCAGACTTAGTGTCATTTTAGCCTAAGAAGTTTGGCAATCTTATTTCGCGACCTTTATGTCCATTAAACTGTTGATGTTTAGGTTGATTCATGATTAGGAATGCCCATAGGTGTTTCCGGACAAGTTTCAAATTTTTTGAACTTCATTTGAAGCACCTTTGGAATCTTAAAACAGTGGATCAACGCGATCATGGCGCGCTGTATCGACTATCTCATTGATTAATATTTTTCCCCAGCTACCAGCATCGAATTCCAGTGAATCGATGCGAATATGGCGCAATGCATTAGCTATCGCGTCTATGCCATCAATGCATCGTGTCGACCTACGCGTTGATAGCCCAATTTTTAGTCATTAAAAGACTGCATTCTTGGGAGTATTTGGTCTTTTTCCCACATCCTTCAGCCCCTAAAACATGAAATTAAGCCTTTTCGAGAGAAAATATATTCATTCATTCTCCAATTTGCTCAAGAACTCAAGATTCAACCATAAAATTTCAGAAATTCTTCAACAAAGGTATGTGAAGTGTTCATCCAAGGGTTCCTTCCACCCTTGGAGTCCAAGAATCCCTTTTGAACTTCAAGTAATTGATTTTATGATTTTCCATGGTTGGAATTAAGTGTATTCATGATTGTTGTTTGGATTAGGTTCCTAATTCATGTTTTATTACATGTTTCATGTGGAATTTACTATCATGTGTGTAAATCCATGTTAAGTCCTTAAATTGTGAAAGTTGAAATTCAATCATAATGCCCAATTGTTGCAAAGTTATATGCATATGCTATGCTCACTCAGTGCTTGATGAATTATTCATGTGAACTATTAAGAAAATGCAATCATGTCAAACTAGCTTATGTGCAAGTTATATCATGCAAGTGTTTGTCAAAATGCCTCAATGAATGAGAGATGATCAAGTTCACAGTTTACATATTTCATGTTTATGCCATGTCTCTTAATTTACGTTATCGAGTCCTGGGGTACATGTACCCAATAATTTACCTACTTGTCTAAAGACATGGTCAGTCATAGAATAGTGTTAGTCACATCACGATCAGTAGTACTCTCAGTCAATTACAGAACTTAGGAAAACTCAGTAGAGTCAGTAATAGTTCAGTCTAACTCAGTATTCAGTTCAGACCTCAATAAACTCAGTCAGCTAATAGAATTCAGTAGTATTCCATCAGTCAATGGAATTCAATGTACTCAGTTCAGTTAAATAGTAATATCAGCAACCGTTCAGTGTAGCCTAGTTGTAACACCTCAAAAATCTGTCCCGAGATGTCACACGGCACTTGGAACCACAAGTGATCCCAAGCTAACCCATGAACTGGCATACTGTTAAGCAACTGAATTATGGCATGATAAATAATTGTTTACTGTATGGAAACATAGTCATACTAATGATCTAAAATAGATACAATACTGATGAAGCTTTACAATCTGATAAATCTGAAAGATGAAACTGAAATTTACATAATTGGCTCTGACTGACATCTATGAAGCCTCTACTATACTGACTATGGATAGTTGGGATATTTCTCTAACTACCACTAATCAATACACATGAAAGTAAATGAACTGTACATGAACTAAAAACTGTCTGGAGTTACCGAAGTAGGAGAACTCATCACTTGCTAGCTAGAATCTGCAACTATCTGATCATAATGCGTAGACTATAATTGGTACCTATATTATGATGAAATGTAGCCATACAGACGTATATATGGATCAGTACTTTTGGAATGTATTGAGTATGCAGGGTGAATGCAATAAGTAAAACTGATTTTGTACGTAATCATAAAACATGCATGCTAAGTGTAAGTAGACTCACCAATAAGCTAGAATAAACTGAAAGATGAAAACATCTTAAAACATGAGTAATAAACATGATTTGATAATCTGGTGAATCTCTACACTTAGTTTCTGTAAAACTTACTTTAATGATATAAGTATAACTGAAGCTGGGACTGGGTATGTAAAATTGGACTGTACTTAGTCTGAATAATTGGACTGAAACTATAGAGTATTATGCATATGAGAAAGGGACTAACTGTGCAACATGAGATAACTTAGCATGAATTTGTGAAAACTGTATTATTTAAGAATACAAAATCAAGTGTATAACATGATTCTAAAATAGTCTGTAAACTGAGGTACTAAAATACTTATAACTGGATAATTGATAAAAGTACGCTATGGTCAAGCAAACCTGAAACTGAACTGAGTTATTAATCTGATTACTAGACTGAGGCTATGACTAAGACTATAACTAAGACTGTAACTGAGACTCATACTAGAACTAAATACTGAGTTCTGATAACTAAGTGACTGATATTTGGGAGTATTGATAACTGTATTACTGATAATTGGGTTACTGATGACTGATATATTATTAACTGAGTGACTATTTCTGACAGTCTTAATCTTGTGGAACTAGCTAAGTTCCGACTGAGCTGAGTGACTGCATCTGATAGTCCTAATCTTATGGAACTAGTTGAGTTTCGTACTAAGATGAGTGATTGTATCTAACTGTACCCTCATCTGATAGGTTAAAACACCTCATTAACCCTTATCTGGGAGGTTTGATGTCTTAACCTACGCTGGCTATGTAGTTTTGGAATACAAGGATTGCTTCTAAGGATCACACCCTTTACGGACAGGTGAGTCCCCATCCTTGGGTTCACTCGGTGTTGAATCCTACTCCCATCTGAATAGACACTGAACTAATTTCCTAGTTTGTGCTAGGCTTGGCTGAAATATTACTATTTGTACTTTTTAAATGAACTGAACTGGGTTCACTGAGTTCCGTTTACTGACACAAATACTACTAAATTCTATTAACTGACTGAATACTATAGAGGTCTGAACTGAAAACTGAATACTACTAAGGTCTAAAATAGATACTGAATACAACTGAGGTCTAAACTCAATATTGAATACTACTAAGGTCTAAACTAACTATTGAATACGACTGAGGTTCGAACTGAATACTGAACAAAACTGGACTGATGCTTAGATTACTGAGATTTTCCTGAGGTTTGTAACTGACTGATAGTACTACTAATCATAATGTAACTGATACTACTTTATAACTGACACTGGCTCTAGGTAAACAGCTAATTGTCTGGTATTAAATACCCCCAGGATTCGATAGCATGAAAGTAAAGCATGGCATGATCATAATAGCATAACAATTGTAAATTGTCAACAATGCTTTCATTTAGACATTTTGTCAAACACATGGAGGCTATGGACTTGTACATGGAAGAGAACACATGGTAACATGTCATGATTATCCTATTCAATTCACATGGGCATTATACCAAGAACATGGAGATTAATACTTGGACATGGGAATATCTTAAAAACATGGGAGCATAGCATGGTTTCATAACACACACTGTGAATTGGGGAAATTACTTAAATTCACTTGAAATAGGACATGGACATTTCATCACAACATGTAAGGATCAAACATGTGGAAAACATGAACTTAAAATAAGGAATTATTTCTAATTATCTTGAGTATAGGCCACCATGGAATCAAAATAAAACTCTAAGGACATGATATGTGAGACTTTGTTCAAAATCATTCTTATAGGCATTTCATCAAACACTTGTAATTCATGGTTTAGGCTAAGAATAGGAGT
>NC_061122.1:215917626-215924930 GCF_002878395.1 Capsicum annuum | reverse complement strand
TATCGAGATCGCATCGGCTTATTGCCTCACACAAAAAATGCCATAACATCTTACTCGGGTATCGAATTTTGGAAAAATTGGTATCATTGGAAATCTAATTCAATTATCTACAATTTGGTGGGTCTTGAGGTATAAAATTCCATGTATATAAAAATTTGTACACATTTAAAGTAGACCCTTGGAGAATCGAATATCAAATTTTAGACGAATCAAATGATCGTAGCTCAACTAGGCTCTAAGTGATTCCTATGAACATTTTTAACCCCAAAAGCAAATCAAACATGAGGATAAAGATTTTAAAACTTTTATTCACATGGGAATCACTTGGATTATAGCTTATACATGTAAGAACGACGGTCCATAGACTAGCCCAAAAATGTGGGGTATTACATTATCTCCCCCTTGGGAACATTCATCCTCGAATGAGACTGGTTAGAGTAAGAGTACTGTACGAAGGTAATTGAAATCATATTCTGAATATGCATGACTAAAAACATGATTGCAACTTATTGTGAAACATGATATATGACCTGAATATCATGAACTTAGTGGATTTCATGAATACATGCACTGACATGAGAATGATTATAAGGCTAAGATAGAAATGAGAGATTCAACTGATGAGTAACCATTACTTCAAGATGGATCTTCTTTCTTGAGGAAGAGATAAAAAAATTAAAGACATGAATACTCAGGGTATTACATCTCTCCCTTGGGATACTTCATCCCCCCGAATGATAGTGACTTGGCTGAAATAGTAAAGAAATTCTGAGATGATGCACAGGAAACTTACAGACCGAAACATGACTGAATATAAAGGATCTGAAACTGATGCATGATACATGAACTGAACTAAATTTATGACTTGCAAGGTCATGAATAGGAAAGGTGGAAAACCATAGGAACTTGTCTGTCTGACTACTAGACTGGACTGCTTGCTATACAGATTAAATTATACTAAAATTTAATACTCAACTATACATTTCACTTGTACACTAACATGACATTTAAGCTTATCTTCATAACCACAAATGAAATTGTAGTCAAACAAACACAAAAGCATCTTTCTCATTTTCTCTAAACCTCTATACCTAAAACTTTCTTACACTATCCCAAGAAAACACAAATAGAATTTTAACTAATCATGACATAAGGAGAGGTCACTGAATGTTAGAACATGAGGACCTGAAGCATAAAGGAATAACTTTGACACTCAACTGAGGCCTAAGAAATAAAGTATCAATGACATGAATTCAACAGAGAGGTCCAAACTGAGGACACACATGACATAATCTAAATTTCATTGATCATTATGAGTGAATCATGAATATCTGGATTTGATCATACTATAAAACATGAGTACATAAGTCATAAATTGCATGACCTGAGTTTGGAGTTCATGATTTTATGGAGCATGATTTATACTATTGCGTGAATTGGAACTCCTCATACTAGAAACTAAAAGTGTACATGGTTTTTCTATGAAGTGCATGAATATGAGTTATGATGAGGGAGCTGGCATATTAGGTATGAGTAGATATCGTGATGACTAAAAAACTTCGCACTAAGATAAGAATAGGTTGAGAATCATCCTCCCTTAATTCTTTTCTACACCCACTGGCACTACTACTAGAATTTGAGAGCCTGACTTAGATACTTGCTCTATCATCTTCCCCTTACCTTTAAGCCATTATCTCAAGTCTGTGGCCACTTTACTAAACTCTAAAATGAACTACAATCACTTTACTCCAGAATCTAGGGTATAATAATACATATGTATGATAAACTTATCCACATCATCATACTTAATCTCGATTCAACAAACTTAAATTGTTGCATACATGTTTAAGCTTACTGATTCACCTTTCGTACAACTAGACCTTTGAACAAAACTGATTCCTAACTCTACTACTACTAAACTCTTAGGTTCATAATTCTAATTCTAGATCACATACTAAAACAGGGATTCTGAGAAGAAATCTGAAAGCACACCTGACTTTGGCTTAATGCATGATTTTTATGAACATGAATGAAATATTTTGGAATTTAGGACATAGGGGAACTAATGGGATACTTTCTGAGCTAACATGTTGTGATACCCCAAACTTTCCTTAAGCCTAAATTGTATCTCTATAAGATTAAAGAATGTCTTCCAAAGTGAGTAGTGTTTAAATCGAGTTTTCCTAATTTTGACTTTTTATCATATGAGAAATTGAATTAGATTTCCAACAATACTATTTTTTTCCAAATATGGTATCGAGGTAAGAAGTTATGGTCATTTTACTGAGATCTGTCAGAACTGCCCAGATGCAATGGGCAGGTTGACGGACCGTCGAGCTTACAACGGACCATCGCTCAAGCCGTCGCAACCAAGGCAGTAAAACCATTCACTGGACAAGTGCGATGGGCAGGTTGAGGACCATCGAGATTATGACGGACCATCGCCCAAGTCATCGCTACTAAGGAGTGAGCCCCTATTCTCATCCAAGTACGACAGTCAGACCGACGGACCATCGAGCCAGCGACGGACCATCGCATGAGCCATCATTTGTACCATTCAACATTTTAAAAGCGATTTTTAAAAGGTCTTTTTGGTCTTTTTTAACACCTAGATATATCAAAAAGAAGCATAGAACTTTAGATTCTTTCATAGCATTAAAAACTAGGGTTTCTCTCTCAAGAGCAAGACCTAATTCCTTCTCCAAGATTTCACCATAGTTCTTCTAAATTGATTTAAGAGTCAAGGTCCCCAAGTCAAAAGCTTCAAGAAACCTCACTCAAGAGTACGAAAAAGAGTCTCAAGCAAGCTTGTTCATCAACAAGTCATAATCTAAGGTATGTGGGGTTTGAACAAGGGTAACTCTTTTACCCTTGTGCCCAAAGGCTTATTTTAAATACAAAATTTCTGCAATTTATGAGATTGTCCATGAAATTAAAGTTAGGGTTTATACCCTTTACTATTGTTTGCAAGATTTTGAGAGTTCCCATGGATTAAGAGTTGAATTTCATGATTTTATTTATATTTCTATATCTATTGATGAAATTTACAGATTTTAAGATGATTTATAAGTAATTGCATTACCAAGTATGAATTTTAAGATGTTTTGATATGAGACTGATGATTGGGTCAATAGACCCCATTTAAAGATTGTTGTTCAAGATTGTTTGTGCTATAAGCACCCCTTGGTTAGGTTATTTTCAGATTTCAAATAAATATTTGACCTTTTTGGGTTTAAGCTAAGATAAAGTCCACATTACTTATGAATTAAAGTCAAGAGAAGTATATTTGGTCTTTATTATAGACCCTTGAATTATTTTAAGGTAGATTTCCTAAAAGTTCTTAGCTTAAGTATGAGAGTAATATTTAGCATCGAGTTGGGTATGATTCCAAGGTCTCATGCCCCAGAACTATGAGCTCCGTAGGTTTCTAATTTACCCCAAGTGGGTTAAGATAGTGATCACTAAAGTTAAGGTTCTATTCTAATGCCAAGGGTAGAGTAGATCTCCCCAATATGGGCAAGATGTTGGACTCCATGTAGCTTACATAGTTTATGTCGGTTAGAAGAAACTCCCAAGTCTTCCAAGTCCCAAAGTCCTATAATCTCTAAATTTTAAAGAATACCCTTATTCTCCATAAGATAATAAGTTTTGAAAGTTATTGTTTTAAGATTTCTCTTGCTTACAAGTTTTGAGAATAAGATAGAGAACACAGATTTTAGAACTAAGTGTAATGACTCACTAGATTTGTACTATATGCTTCAATATACATGATTTATGAGATTCAGATTTCAGTTTTACTCAAGCTATGTGAGTCATTCATATCAGCATACATGTTTTAATAAACTTAAATGCATACACCCCCATATACTCAGTACATCCTCAAAGTACTGATCCATATATATGTCTGTGTGCTACATTGTCTCCTAATATAGGTTCAGGTGCTCAGTCCCAGCAGTGACAGTGATTCCCGAGTACCTTTGTCTACACTCTGTAGTTGGTGAGTCCTCATGGTTCGAGGACCTATTACTCAGATTTCCAGTTGTTATTGCTTTTAGCTTAGTCAAGTTAGTTGGGGGTCTATCTCAATGACTCTCTAGGTCTTAATTAGTAGAGGCTTTATCAGACTAGATCATTAGTACGTTTAGACTTTTAGTATTTTGACTGCTCAAACAAGTATTTCTTCGCATTCTATTATGATTTTGATATGGCAGTACCATCATTTTGCTTTATTCATCTCAAAGTAAGTTTTATATATAGTAGCAGGCTCAAAAGGGTTAGCTTGGGCTACTTGTTGCCTTATGCACCATGTGACATCCTGGGATGAGATTTTGGGGTGTTACACAAGTAATCCAAGAATTATCCATAATGACTGGCTGAGGAAACACTGTCTGTAAGGACTTAAGCTTTACTATTTTTGTTGCCTCAAAACTAAGGCAGAGCTAGCGTGAATAGAGCAAGATGAGGATCTGCAGAAATTTCTGAGATAATACTTCTACTACATGATCTGAGACTTTAAAGAAGGGAAACATTTCCTAAATGCCTTGTAGCCTCTCGAAGAAAAGTACAGACGTCTTCATACCATTCCAGAAGACTCTACTAGACACGGCTTCATAGACATCCTAGGACACTTGAACTCTGTGCTCTGATACCAAGTTGGTAACACCCTGAAAATCTATCTCGAGACGTCACACGGTGTTTGGAACCACAAGTGATCCCAAGCTAACCCATGAACTGGCATACTGTTAAGCAACTAAGTTATGGCATAATAAATATTTGTTTGTTGTATGGAAACATAGTCATACTAATGATCTAAAATAAATACAATACTGATGAAGCTTTACAATCTGATAAATCTGAAAGATGAAACTAAAATATACATAACTGACTCTAACTAACGTCTATGAAGCCTCTACTATACTGACTATAGATAGTTGGGACATGTCTCTAACTACCACTAATCAATACACATAAAAGTAAATGAACTGTACATGAACTAAAAAGTGTCTGGAGTTTCCAAAGTAGGAGAACTCATCACCTGCTGGCTGGAATCTGCAACTGTCTGATCGTGATGTGTAGGCTATAACTGGTACCTATATTATGAGGAAATGTAGCCACACAGGCGTATATGCGGATCAGTACTTTTGAAATGTACTGAGTATGCAAGGGTGAATACAATAAGTAAAACTAATTTCATACATATTCGTAAAACATACATTCTAAGTGTAAGTAGACTCACCAATAAGCAGGAATAAACTAAAAAATGAAAACATCTTAAAACATGAGTAATAAACATGATCTGATAATATGGTGAATCTTTACACTTAGTTTCTGTAAAACTTACTTTAATGATATAAGTATAATTAAAGCTGGGATATGATAACACATAGATACTGTATGAATACTGGGTATGTAAAACTGGACTGTACTTAGTCCAAATAACTAGACAAAAATTATAGAGTATTATGCATATGAGAAAGGGACTGACTGAGTAACATGAGATAACTGAGCATGAATTCTCGAAAATTGTATTATTTATGAATACAAAATCAAGCATATAACATATTCAAAAATAGTCTGTAAACTGAGGTACTGAAATACTGATAACTGGATAATTGATAAAAGTATGCTATGGTCAAGCAAACCTGAAACTGAACTGAGTTACTGAACTGAGTTACTGATCTGATTACTAGACTGAGACTGTGATCGAGACTATAACTAAGATTGTAACTAAGACTCATACTGGAACTAAATACTGAGTTCTGATAACTAAGTGACTAATATCTGGGATTACTAATAACTTTATTACTGATAACTGGGTTATTGATGACTGATATATTATTAACTGAGTGACTGTTTCTGATAGTCTTAATCTTATGGAACTAGCTAAGTTCCGTACTGAGCTGAGTGACTGTATCTGACAGTCCTGATCTTGTGGAACTAGTTAAGTTTCGTACTAAGCTGAGTGACTGTATCTGATAGTCCTGAATCTATAGAACTGACTGAGTTCTATTCTAAGACTGAATCTAAAACTGGAACTGTGGGAGTTAATCATCTAACCGACATGCCCCTATTTGAAAAATTTTAGGTTCAACCTATAACCCCAGTTGTAAGGGTATCAGTACCATGCCATGGGTAAAGACACTGAAAAGGTACCCTCATCTGGTAGTTACGCTAATGAAAATGGCGGTACCCTTATCTGACAGGTTAAAACACCTCATCAATCCTCATCTGGTAGGTTTGATGTCTCAACCTACGCTTGCTACATAATTCTGGAATGCAAAGATTGCTTCTAAGGATCATACCCTCTACTGACAGGTGAGTTCCCATCCTTGGGTTCACTCGGTGCTGAATCCTACTCCTATCTAAATAGACACTAAACTAATTTCCTAGTTCGTGCTAGGCTTAACAGAACTATTACTATTTGTACTTTTTAACTAAACTGAATTGGGTTCACTGAGTTCCGTTGACTGATGAAAATACTACTAAATTCTATTAACTAACTAAATACTATAGAGTTCTGAACTGAAACTGAATACTACTGAGGTCTAAACTAAATACTGAATACGACTAAGGTCTGAACTGAATACTGAATACTACTGAGGTCTGAACTAATTACTGAATATGACTGAGGCTTGAACTGAATACTGAACTGAACTAGACTGATACTTGGATTACTGAGATTTTCCTGAGGTCTATAACTGACTGACAGTACTACTGATCATGACGTAACTGATATTGTTTTGTAACTGACACTGGCGCTAGGTAAACAGCTAATTGTTGGGTATTAAATACCCCCAGGAGTCGATAGCATGAAAGTAAAGCATGGCATGATCATAATAGCATAACAATAGTCAATTGTCAACAATGCTTTCATTTAGACATTTTGTCAAACACTTGGAGGCTATGGAATTGTACATAGATGAGAACACATGGTAACATGTCATGATTACCCTACTCAATTCACATAGGCATTCTATCAAGCACATGGAGATTAATACTTGGACATGGGAATATCTTAAAAATATGGGAGCATAGCATGGTTTCATAAGCAACATTGTGAATTGGGGAAATTACATGAATTCACTTGAAATAGGACATGGGCATTTTATCACAACATGTAAGGATCAAGAATGTGGAAAATGTGAACTTAAAATAAGGAATTATTTCTAATTATCTTGAATATAGGCCACCATGGAATCAAAATAAAACTCTAAGGACATGATATGTGAGACTTTGTTCAAAATCATTCTTATAGGTATTTCATCAAACACTTGTAATTCATGGTTTAGGCTAAGAATAGGAGT
>NC_061122.1:215765534-215914626 GCF_002878395.1 Capsicum annuum | reverse complement strand
TATCGAGATCGCATCGGCTTATTGCCTCACACAAAAAATGCCATAACTTTTTACTCGGGTATCGAATTTTGGCAAAATTGGTATCATTGAAAATCTAATTCAATTATCTATAATTTGGTGGGTCTTGAGATATAAAATTCCATGTATATAAAAAATTTTACACATTTAAATTAGACCCTTGTAGAATCAAATATTAAATTTTGGACGAATCAAATGATCTTAGCTCAACTTGGCTCTAAGTGATTCCTATGAACATTTTTAACCTCAAAAGCAAATCAAACATGAGGATAAAGATTTTAAAACTTATATTCATATGGGAATCACTTGTATTATAGCTTATACACATAAGAATGATGGTTCATAGACTAGCCCAAAAATGTGGGGTATTAAACTAGTACAGGATAGAAATCAATTCAGTGTCTATTCAGTTGGGAGTAGGATTCAACACCAAGTTAACCCAAGGATTGGGGAAGTCTTGTCATTAAAGGGCTTGACCCCTAGAAGCAATCCCTGAATTATAGAACTATGTAGCCAGCGTAGGTTCAGGTATCTTCCTACCAGACATTATGAGGGTTGATACTTCTCACCCAAGTTATCCTGCCTGCGAGGGTTGATGAAAGATCTTCCTATCAGAGAGGGTTAACTCATAGCTTGTCCTTACCCGTGGCACAGTATTGATACTCTTTCAACTGGGGTTACAGGTTGGACCCCAATCAATTTAGAGAGAGGCATGTTGGTTAGATGATTACCTCTCACATTCTCAATTTCCAACTCAGTCTCAGAATAGAACTCAGTTTAGTTCTACAGATTCAAGACTACCAGATGTAGTTACCCAATTCAGTTTAGTGTAGAACTCAGTATAGTTCCACAGAATTTAAGACTGTCAAATACAGTCATTTTAGTTACCAGTAATATAGTATCAGTAAACTCAATTAATCAGTAATCAGTATACGTATTCATGCATGTACTCTTATTCAGTCATACTCATGTTATCCATTTAGTATTATTCATGCATATGAACCCATATATTTTAGTCTACCTCACTAAACATACTAGTACATTCAAAGTACTAACACATGTTTTTTGCACTATGATGTCTTATATCATAGGTTCCAATACACAAGCTCTAGGGCACCTTTAGTAGACCAGATTTTCAGCATTCAGCATAGTGTGAGTCCTCATAGTTCAAGGACTTGGTTACTATTTATAGTATTTTAGTTTATGCGAGTAGATGGAGTTAGTTGAGTACTTGTTCCATCAACTCCACAGTTCAGACAGTGAGAGGCTTCTTAGACTAGAGTATTTCAAACAGTTATTCAGATTTCAGTTTTGTCTTTAATTTTTTTGGTATTTGCGATACCTCTTTCAGTATTATCAGTATTATTTACAGATTGAACCTTATGGAAAGTTTTTGCCAATTTTTGTATATATATATATATATATATATTACTGTGTTATTGTAGCAGGTATCAGTCATAGGTTAGCTTATGGTCCCTCGGGATTATGAGCACCATATAGCGTTCAGGGTACAGACTCGGGGTATTACAAACTTAGTACCAGAATCTAAGGTTCAATAGAGTCCTCGGAAGTCTGGAAGCCACTTATAGTAGAGTCTTGTACATGGGTGTGTTGCACGCTACACTTATGGATAGGAGACTTCCCTTCTTTCAGTATTCATGTCATGCGAGTGAGCATGAGCTCCAGTTATACTCTTTTTCTAATCCAAGTTTCTCTTCTATTTATAGAATATACCTTCAAAGAGGACTCAGGGAAGAGAAATGGGAGATCAGTCAGCCCCTTAGCCCATATATCTAGATCCTTTGCGTGATCATATCTCCCGTGCGGAGTTCAAAGAAGCCTTCACCACCCAAGCCCATTCTTTGGTAGCCCAGAATAAACTCTCAACTATGGTTCCAGCCAACCCAGCGGCCAATAATATTGCTACCAAGATTTGGGACTTTACCTAAATGCACCCTCCATATTTCACAGGGTCTAAGTCAGATGAGAACTCTTAGGAATTTCTTAACCAAGTGCAGAAAGTTACCGACATTATAGGGGTGACTGTTGTTGTGAGCACTGAGTTAGCCGTATATCAGTTATAGGATATGGCTCACTCATGGTGTAAATAGTGAAAGGCAGAAAGGGCCACAGATACAAGGCCCATAGAATGGGAAGAGTTTGCAATTGCTTTTCTGGATAGGTTTTTTCTGCTAGAGTTGAGGGAAGCAAATATTTTGGAGTTTATTAACTTGAAGTGGTGCAATATAACAGTGTAGAAGTATTCTCTCAAGTTTACTTAGTTAGCCAGATATGCCCCGTATATTGTAGCAGATAGCAGAGCGAAGATTAGTAAGTTTGTGTCGGGAGTGTCTAGCAGTATGGTCAACGAGTGTAGGACCACAATGCTTATTAAGGATATGGACATAGCTAGGATCATAGTCCATTATAAGTAGATAGAGAAGGTCAAGAATAAAAAGAAAGAGAGGGAGAATAAAAAGCGAGAATAAGTAGTTTCAATTTCGCTCAGCTTAAGTTAGAGGGTGGGAATCAATCTCAGTTCCACCCAAAATCCTTATTTCCAGCTCCATCTTTAGCCGGTGCTCTATTGCCAAAATTTAGAGATGGAAATAGGGATAAGGCGTCAGTCCCTAAGCCCCAGGGCAGTGTAATAGTGCCCGAACTAACCCCCTTTGCCAGAAATATGGCAAAAACCACCAGGGTATCTATAGAGCTTGTAGTGATATATGTTTCAAATATGGCAAGCTAGGCCACAGGGCCAGACAATTTCCTTAGGTTGGTTTGTAGAATCAGTATAACTGTCTCTCTACTCAGTTCGGTCACCCAAATCAGCAGGGTGGCTCATCCAGTGCCACCAGTGGCCAGTGCCCAAACAGACTCTATTCTTTTTAGTCCTGACAAGATTAGGAAAGTTCTCTTGATGTGTTCACTGGGATGTTACATGTTTTCCATTTTTATATTTACGCTTTGTTAGATCCTGGAGCTTCTTTGTCTTTTGTTACTCCATATATAGCAGTTGATTTTGGAGTCAGTCCCAAAATTCTAGCAGATCCTTTCTCAGTTTCTACCCCAGTGGGTAAGTCTATCATAGCCCGATGGGTATACAGGAACTGTCCGATTATGATATCTCAGAAAGTCACTTTAACAGACTTAGTCAAATTAGAGATGACTGATTTTGATGTCATTCTCAGCATGTATTGGCTTTATTCTTGATATGCCTTAGTCAATTGCAGAAATAGAATTGTTCAGTTTTAGCTTTTGAATGAACCCATCCTAGATTGGAGGGGTAGTACTTTAACACTTAGGAGTTAAATTATTTCTTACCTTTGGTCTAGAAAGATGATATCTAAGGGATGTGTCTACCATCTCGTTCGAGTCCAGGACTCTAGTTCAGAAACCCCTACTCTTGAATTAGTATTAGTAGCATGTGAATTCCCAAATATGTTTCCCGATGATCTTTCCAAAGTTTCTCCCAAAAGGGAAATTGATTTTGAAATTGATTTTCTCATAGATACTCAGCCCAGCTCTATTTCGCCATATAGAATGGCTCCAACAGAACTTGGAGAATTAAAAAAAGAGTTAAAGAATGTCCTAGATAAGGGATTTATTAGACTCAGTATATCCCTATGGGGCGCACCAGTGTTATTCATGCTTAAGAAAGATGGTTCTCTTAGAATATGTATAGACTACCATTGATTAAATAAAGTTATGATCAAGAATAAGTATTCACTTTTCAGAATCGATGAATTGTTTGACCAACTTTAGGGTGCCAGCTATTTCTCTAAGATAGACCTTAGATCAGGCTATCATCAGCTCAGAATCAGGGAATATGACATCCCAAAAATAGCTTTCAAAACTCGGTATGGTCACTTCGAATTCTTAGCCAGGTCCTTTGGTCTTACCAATGCCCCAGCAGCTTTCATGGACTTGATGAACCGTGTGTTCAAGCAGTACTTGGATATGTTCGTTATAGTCTTCATAAATGATATCCTTGTTTACTCTCGTAGTGAGCATGATCACGTAGACCATCTTAGAATAGTACTCCAAACTCTTAGAAATAATCAGCTATTCGCCAAATTCAGTAAGTGTGAATTTTGGCTAAGGTCAGTAGCATTCCTTGGACACATCATTTCCAATGATGGCATTAGAGTGGATCCCTAAATGACCAAAGCAGTGAGAAACTGGCCCAGAACCATTTCTCCATCAGATATCAATAGTTTTATGGGCTTAGCCGGCTATTACCGATGGTTTGTTGAGGGATTTTCATCTATATCAGGGAGTTGGTCAGATTACACGATGTTCCGTTGTCTATTATCTCAGATAGAGGTACCCAATTCATCTCTTATTTCTAAAAAGTGTTCCAAAAGGGTCTTGGTACCTAAGTTCATCTCAGTACAACCTTTCATCCTCATATAGAAGGTCAAGTACAAAGGACCATTCAAACCCTAGAAGATATGCTGTGAGTGTATGCAATAGACTTCAAAGGTAGTTGGGATGACCACTTGCCTTTGATTAAATTTTCATACAACAACAGCTATCATTTCAGTATTTAGATAGCTCCATTTGAGGTGCTTTATAGGAGGAGGTGTAGATCTCCTATTGGTTAGTTTGAAGTGGGTGAGGCCGTAGTGGTAGGGCATGACTTGGTGTTTGATACCTTAGAGAAGATCCAGTTGATCAGGGAAAGCTTAAGACAGCTCAGTGCCAACAGAAAGCATACTCTGATGTCCGAACAAAAGATCTCAAGTTCGAGATTAGAGCTTTTGTGTTTCTGAAAATCTCTCCTATGAAAGGAGTAAAGAGATTTGACAAAAAAGGAAACTCAGTCCCCGATATGTCAGTCCTTACTGAATTCTCAACCACTTTAGAAAGGTAGCTTACGAGCTTGAGTTATCTTCAAATTTATCACTAGTTCATCTGGTGTTCCAAGTCTCCTTGCTAAAGAAATAAATAAGTGACCCAGTAGTCGTAGTCCCTATAGAGGGCATAGATATTCAGAACAGCCTCTCTTATGAAGAGATCCTAATCAAAATCCTTGACTATCAAATTCGCAGGATGAGGAACAAAGAAGTTCGTCTAGTCAAAGTTCTTTGGTGGAATCAGTCCATTGAGGGAGCTACTTGGTAACCAGAAGCAGACATGTGCACCAATTATCCTTATTAATTCTCTGCTAATCCAGACTCAGCTAAAGGTAATAGTTATTCAGTTTCATATTCAGATATCAGTTATAAACTTGGTATTAGTTACTATTACATATTCAGTTACATGTTCATGAGCTAGTTTAGTCATGTATCCATGCATCAGATATGCATGTTCAGTACATAGACTTAGCTTATCAATAATCCCAGTCATGTATTCATGAATCATTTTTAGCTATGTACTCATGCATCAGATATGCACATTCATTATGATAATTCAGTGTATTAGTAATCTTAATCAGGAAACCATGTCTCAGTTGTGCATGCCCAGTGTCTAAGTTCAATCTCTCGGTATTCTCGGTCTCAGCAGTCTCATTTAAGGATGAATGTTCCCAAGGGGGAGATAATGTAAGACCCCACAAAATCCTAAGCTTAATTTAGTCCTTTAGGATTGTCAAGGGGTCCCAGACATAGAATATTTTAGCTAAGTACTACGACTTAGTGTCATTTTAGCCTACAACATTTGGCAATCTTATTTTGTGACCTTTATGTCCATTAGAATTTTGATGTTTAGGTTGATTTGTGATCAGGAATGTTCGTAGGTATTTCCGGACAAGTTTTGGATTTTTTGGACTTCATTTGAAGCTTCTCTGGAATTTTAAATAGTGGATCAACGCGATCATGGCACGCCGCATCGACTATCGCATTGATTAATATTTTTCCCCAGATACTAGTGTCAAGTTCCAGTGAATCGATGTGAACATGGCACGATACATTGGCTATTGCATCGATGCCATCAACACACTGTGTCGACCTACATGTCGGTAGCCTAGTTTTCAGTCATTAAAAGACCATGTTCTTAGGGGTATTTGGGTCTTTTCCCCACGTCCTTTAGCCCCCAAACCACAAAATTAAGCCCTTTGGAGTGCAAATATACTCATTCATTCTCCAATTTGATCAAGAACAAAACCCTAGGTGCTCAAGTTTTAAATCAAGAACTCAAGATTCAACCATAAACTTTCAGAAATTCTTCAACAAAGGTATGTGAAGTGTTCATCCAAGGGTTCCTTCCACCCTTGGAGTCCAAGAATCCCTTTTGAACTTCAAGTAATTGATTTTATGATTTTTCGTGGTTGGAATTGAGTGTATTCATGATTGTTGTTTGAATTAGGTTCCTAATTCATGTTTTATTACATGTCTCATGTGGAATTTATTATCATGTGTGTAAATCCATATTAAGTCTTTAAATTGTGAAAGTTGGAATTTAATCTTGATGCCCAATTGTTGTTCAAAGTTATGAGCATATGTTATGCTAACTAAGTGCTTGAAGAATTGTTCATGTGAACTATTAAGAAAATGCAATTATGTCAAACTAGCTTATGTGCAAGCTATATCATGCAAGTGTTTGTCAAAATGCCTCAATGAATAAGTGATGATCAATTTCACAGTTTACATGTTTCATGTTTATGCCATGTCTCTTAATTTATGCTATCGAGTCCTGGGGGTACTTATACCCAACAATTTAGATACTTGTCTAGAGCCATGTCAGTCATAGAACAATGTCAGCCATGTCATGATCAGTAGTACTCTCAATCAGTTATAGAACTCAGGAAAACTCAATAAAGTCAGTAATAGTTTAGTCTAACTCAATATTCAGTTCAGACCTCAGTAAAATCAGTCATCTAATAGAATTCAATAGTATTCCATTAGTCTACGAAATTCAGTGAACTCAGTTCAGTTCAGCTAAATAGTAATCTCAGTAACTATTCAGTCTAGCCTAGTATAGGCTAGAAATCAGTTCAGTGTCTATTCAGTTGGTAGTAGGATTCAGCACCGAGTTAACCCAAGGATTGGGGCATTCCTGTCAGCGGAGGGTTTGACCCTAGCAGCAATCCATGCATTATAGAACTACGTAGCCAGCGTAGGTTGAGGTATCTTCCTTCCAGACATTATGAGGGTTGATACTTCTCACCTGAGTTATATTGCCAGTGAGGGTAGACGGAAGAGCTTCCTATCATAGAGGGTTAACTCATAGCTTGTCCTTACCCATAGCTCGGTATTGACACCCTTCCAATTGGGGTTATAGGTTGGACACTAATCAATTTTGAGAGGGGCATGTCAGTTAGATGATTACCTCCCATAGTCTCAGTTTTTGACTCATTCTCATTATGAAACTCAATTCAGTTCTATAGATTCAGGACTATCAGATATAGTTACCCCATTCAGTTCAGTTTGGAACTCAATATAGTTCCATAGAATTTAGGACTATCAGATACAGTCATTTAGTTACCAGTAATAAAGTATCAGTAAACTCAGTTAATCAATAATTAGTATTCAGACTCAGTAGATTGAGTGTAGCACCTTTTCAATTACAGTATACGTATTCATGCATGTACTCTTATTCAGTCGTACTCATGTTATCCAGTTAGTATTGTTCATGCATATGAACCCATGCATTTATCCTACCTAACTTAGCATACAGTACATTCAAAGTACTGACGCATGATGTTTGCGCTATGATATCTTATATCATAGGTTTCGATGCATGGGCTGTAGAGAACCCTCGGTAGACCAAATTTTCAGTATTCAACATAGTGGTAGTCGTCATAGTTCGACGACATGATTACTATTTACAGTATTTTAGTTTTTGCCTGTAGACGGAGTTAGTTGGAAACTTGTCCCATCAACTCCACAATTCAGACAGTTAGAGGCTTCCCAAACTAGAGTATTTCAGATAGTTATTCAGATTTTAGTTTTTGCGTTTTTGTGATACCTCTTTCAGTATTATCAGTATTATTTATAGATTGAACCTTATGTCAAGTTTCTGCCAATTTTCGCATATATATATATGTTACTATATTATTGTTCAGTTATTGCGGCATATACCAGTCATGGGTTAGCTTGTGGTTCCTCGGGATTATGAGCATCGTGTAGCATTCGGAGTACAGACTCGGGGTATTACACCTAGTGGGTCCATACAGGAGTTCCTTATTCCTACATGGAAATGGGAATAAGTGAACATGGACTTTGTGATGGGTTTGCCTCGTACTTGTCATCAGCATAATTTGAATTAGGTTATTATTGATAGGATGACCAAATCCGCTCATTTCTTGCCAGTCCATACATCATATTTAGTCGAGGACTATGCCAAACTCTATATCAGAGTGTTGTTCCAGTTATATGGAGTACCTGTATCCATCATTCCAGATAGAGGTATCTAGTTCATCTCTCATTTTTGGAAAGCCTTCCAAAAGGGTCTTGGTACCCAAATTCACCTCAGTACAACTTTTCACCCTTAGACAGATGGTCAAGCAAAAAGGACCATTCAAACTATAGAAGATATGTTAAGAGCATGCATTGTTGATTTTAAAGGTAGTTGGGATGACCACTTTCCTTTGATCGAATTCTCATATAATAACAGCTATCATTCTAGTATTTAGATGGCTCCGTTTGAGGCTCTTTATGGTAGCAGGTGTAGATCTCCAATTGGTTGGTTCAAGGTAGGTGAGGCCACAGTAGTTGGTCCTGACTTAGTGTTTGATGCCTCAGAGAAATTTTAGTTGATCAGAGAAAAGCATAGGGCAGCCCAGAGCTAATAGATTAATATGTACAAATTATTTCTGTACAATTTTTTTTTGTTTTTTATCACTTTTATTAATATGTAGCCTGGAAAAAATGTTGGTTGAATTATGGCAATTCTTGTTGTTTTTCTGGAGGACCACACTTCCATGGTAATTGTCATGATGTTAAAGAGAGAAGGTTGTGTGCACCTACCCAATAATTTGAATTGAATATATGTCAGATGTGTAGTGCTCAGGATGGCCATTATAAGGGCTGACCCAACTTATATATTCCCTCCCTTGAACCCCTATTATGATCGGCTTATTATTTTTGATGTTCGTAGGGCTAATGGAGCTAATGAGGCAGAACATAAGGCACACCTCATAGATCGGCTGAAGCAGATACTAGAGCTATAGGCACAACAACTGGAATCCACGAGGGAAGCTATGGATAAGAAGAGATTTCAAGCCAAGAGCTATAAGCTAGGGCTAACACTTTGTCTGAACAGCAGAGCATGGTCTTATCTAACACAAGAAGAGCCCCTGATTGATAAACAAAAGAAGGCACTAGCAGCAAAAAGTTGTGATGAAGAAGACATAGTAAGCCAAGATTGGCTAATAAAACTAGAACAGCAAATCAAATTTCAAGAATTTCTCTGAGATGGTCTCACAATCATGGAAATCCAACTAAATGGGGGGAGAATTGAGCTCATGCAATATATAGATTAATTTGGCATAGATATCCATAACTTCAAACCCCACTTAAATAAAAAGTTTAAGACATATGATGTCCAATCACCATTTTTTATGGATACTAGCCAACCTGTGGAGAAAATAAAAGAATTCAAACCATTCAACTATCATCTTTTTCTTGAGACTAACATTGAGAATGTGTATAAAAATGAGCATACTGGAATGGTACAAGTTTAGAAAGTGGGGGTATTGGACTTTATTCGAATAACTTTTCTACATTATGTTTAAATGATGTCATGTCTTTTTAGTCATTTAAACTAGTGGAGGAGTATGTATATGAGGAACAAGAATCCTACATTCTTCAATTTGCACTAAAAAAGAAACAAAAGAACATGCCTCACTCCAAATCCAAGTGGTTCTACTGGCACCATCTAATACTTGGTTCCTTCATCTTTCTACCATCACCCTATGAGAGAATCAAAGAGATGGATGTGATGTTGGGGGTGAAATTCATATCCTCGAGGTGGAGGAAAATATTAATAGGTTGTACGGTGATGTTAAATCAGATGTTTTGAGAGGCAAGCCAACGTTTATTTAGTAGTTTGTTCTTATTTTGTTTTTTATTAGTGTCACCTTTGTTTTTGTGTTTATGGCTGAGAAAAAGTCTAATGTACCCTAAATCTGAGCTAAGGTGCATGATGAAAGCATAAATGTGGGGTTCCTCAGCCCCTTAATGGAAATCTGTGAAAGTGACATGCTACTAGCTAGGCCTAGAGGCCTTAGGGAGTATTTCTAATCCTTGTTATTAATTTTATACTTTGGGGACAAAGTATAATTTTAAGTGTGGAGTGGAGAATCTTTCGATTTGTTTAGAGTGAATTGTTCTATAGGATTTTTATTTTTATTTATTTGCAAGTATTTTGACTAAATTTAAAAGAATTAAAAAAAGATTTTATCCTTGTTTATTTTCAACTTTGACTAGGTTGTCTGATTAGTAGAAGCATACTTCACCCACCCCTCAATTTTACTTTTCGGCTCTTTTCTGAGGGGGAGCACTTTGACCCAGTATCCTTTAATATATTTAGGAGTAATTGGAAAATATTTGTCATTAGGAATAAATAGAGATGCTCTAGCTAGGTTCTACCCATGATTATATGTTGCATGTGGTGTTGAATTCTAAGTCATGATGTGAAAGTTAAATGACTTCAGTAAGATATTGTCACTACCCAAACCAGGGTCAGGCTGTGACGGGTATCTCAGGTCCACCGAGAACTAGATACGACCCCTTTTATGCCTAGCCAAACAAACATAACACTCCTAGTAGTAGCTGAAATTCGAACATATAACAAGATAAGAAAAGTAATGAACTCAAAGATATCTAAGAGTGTCTACATCAATACCTAATCCAAAGTAATATCCAAAAAGCCTCTACTAAGCCAAAAACAATCAAAGCCGGGACATGCCCCCAACCCTGACAATGACAATGATAATGTTAAGGTGAACTCTTTAATTCTAGTTCATGAAAGAAAATAGATGGAATGATTAATTCTTTTAGAGAATAGAAGCTCACCACTACACCACAAATGACCGACAGATAGAGTTGATCCACCTAACACTGCGCAGGGAAAGTAGAATTGCCTTTGATGCCTGCATCATATAGTGATACAGTATCCAGATACTGTTAGTAGGTTGAGAAATAGAAAGTAAATCGGGGGTAAGGGGTAAAATAATGTCATGATCAATAGTTTAACAATTCATCAAAATCCAATGCACACAATCACATGCATATGCATATATATCAAATGTCGAGATAGGGTACAAGGCTTAGCATGCACTTCAAAATCATTAACCTGGTCTATGTAGTATAACCGTCATAATAAGTCATTAACGGGCTATATGGGTCCAGCTCTCCCCAGTGTGTGTGGCCACATGAACCAGAGATTAATCATGTATACATAAGTACTATAGGGGACTCGAACCTCCAGACATATATCAAGAGTGACTTAAGAGCTCAGTTATATAATATGAGGGACTCAAACCACCCAATCATTTAGACCCTCACGTCGGCAATTGTGGTTTCTGGTGATGGTCCCTTGGGACCTCCACTTTCACGGCATAACTACATAACCCTCATTAAACCCCGATTAAAATACTTTTCACACATCCCCAGTCATAAAACAAGGAGTAATTCAATAAGGTATTATCAAGTGGTATCATCATACCAACTATAGCTTGGAAGCATATGTCACTTTGTCAATTCAATCAACTTGCCAATGTGACTCTAGACTAATCAGCCAATAAGGCTTCAAAGTTCCAATATAGAAATCAAAATATGTAGCCAAGTGGGACTCTAACCCAACTAGCCAAAGGGAATCCAAAGTCCCATGTACGAACCAATCATCTAGCCAAGTGGAACTCTAACCCCTCGGCCAATAGGACCAAAATTTTCAATTCAAATTCAATCCATGGACATTGAGACTTCTTTAAATTTCAATTCATGTTCCATCACTATTTTACATGTAAGGTTTCCAAATACTTTTCAATATGCATATTCTCATGTTCAAAGCCAATTTCACAAGATTGGGTTGAGGTTATTGCTAATTCTAAATCATTAGACCATTAAACTTAGGGGAAAACATATTCCCCATTCAATTCACACACCAATGCACCCAATTGGTTCAAAACCACCATTTAAGGCATAAATAATGCATAAGTAAATATGAAACATCATATAAACAACAATCATTCAAGAACCCTCAACCCATATCCAAAAACCAACAATTAAACCTCATGGGTAATCATTTAAACATATGCATTTAACAAAATAACTTTTGGGGAAGAGCTACATGCTTGAAAGGATCACGATTATGGAATAAATTTTCCATTGAGATCCCTAATTGATTAACTTCTTGGAAATGCTAAGTATCTTGACCTTGGAGAATTTAGAGAGTTTGAGAGAGTGTTTATGATTAATAAGGGTTGTAAATAATGGCCCCAAGGAATTTTATGTACATTGGGTATAAGTGGGTAAGGAGGGAAATGTCTAAAGTGCCTTCAATTTAAAAACTGAAAAAAAATGATGCCCAGTAGCTACGGATGACCTTACGAATTGTAGGGTCAACCTACGACTCATTTAGTCTAGTCGTAGTCTGGACAGTTCCCTTGGGAACCCACACTGGTCTGGCTACGAGTCAAACCATACAACTCGTACTTAGACATTATGACTGGTAACATGTTAGTCATAGTCATAATAGGAACTTAGGATAGTACATTAGCTTCCCTACGATTTAGAACACTATGACTCGTAATAAGTCTTGATGAATCATGACCTCAAGTCGTCACCAAGGCATTAACTCAGGAAAAACTCACTGGACACCCTACGATTTGGATCCTACAACCCGTCAAGACACACTACGACTCATAGAGTGAGTCATAGCGAGGACAGTAAGTTCAAAGGTCAAGGAAATTTTAAGGACCAAAAACAGAGGTGTTATAATCTCCCCGCCCTCTTTAGGATTATTCGTCCCTGAATGATGAGACAAAGATTATATTAGCATATGTTAACACAGAGCACAACCAAAATTACCTTTAAAAAGGACAAAAAGCAAAGATGTCAAGGAATACACATAACTCAAACATGAATATCCAAAGCAGGAAACAAGAAGGGATACTTGGACTTTATGTCCTCTTCAGCTTCCCAAGTAGCTTCTTCAAACTTTTGGTTCCTCCATAGAACCTTCACCGAAGCCACATCATTTGTACTCAAACGATGAACCTATCTATCCATAATTTCCACAAAAATATCCTCATAGGATAGGGAATCCAAAACACTAACACTCTCCAAAGAAACGATCAAAAAAGGATCACCCATGCACTTCTTCAACATTGAAACATGAAAGACCCGATGAATGGTACCCGGTCTCGAAGGCAAATCCAACTCATAAGCCACATTTTCCACTCACCTCAAAATACAAAATATACCAACATATTAGGTTGATCTTTCCCCTCCTTCCAAACCGCATCACTCCCTTCATGGGAGCCACCTTCAAGAACACCAAATCACCCACATCAAACTCTAAGTCCCTTCGCCTTACATCTGCATAGGACCTTTGGTGACTTTGTGAGGTCTTAAGCCTATCCCGAATCACTTTCACCTTCTTTATTGCTTGGTGAACTAAGTCAGGACCGTACAACTTATTCTCGCTAACCTCAAACCATCTAAAGTAGACATACACCTCCTACCATAAAAAGCCTCAAAAGAATCCATCCCAATACTAGTGTGGTAGCTATTTTTACATGCAAACTGTATGAGGGGAAAACGATCAACCCAACTACTATAAAAGTCAAGCACACAAGACCTTGGCAAAGTTTCCAAAGGTTGAATGGTCTTCTCCACTTGTCTATTCGTCTAAGGGTGGAAAGCGGTGTTAAGGTTCACCTTAGTCCCCAAATCTCTCTAGAAAGAACACCAAAAGTTGCAATGAAAATTGAGTACCTAGATCAGATATGATGGAAACTGGAGCACCATGCAAATTTATGATCTCCTGAATAAAGTGCTTAGCATAATTCTCTGCCGAATAATTAGTCTTCACTGGTAAAAAGTGAGCGGACTTAGTCATCCTAACCACGATCACCCAAATAGAATCAAATTAATGGCGAGACCACGAAACACCAGTAATGAAATCCATATTAATCACTTCCCATTTCTATGCGGGCAACTCAATCTCTTGAGACAAATCACCAGGCCTCAAGTGCTCTACGTTCACTTGTTGATAAACCATACACTATGCCACGAAATTGGCCACATCCTTATTTATGTTACTCCACTAATAAATTTCCTTCAGGTCATGGTACATTTTTGTTAAACCAGGATGAACAGTATACCTTGACTCATGAGCCTTAGTCAAGATTCTTTTTTGCATCCCATCAACATCAGGAACACACAATCTGCCTTGGTACCTCAAGATACCATCTCTGCTAATCTCAAAAACTATTACTTTATGTTGGCTCATGCCATCCTTAATCTGCATTAAGATAGGATCCAAGGCCTACTTCTCTTACACTTAGCACCCAGAGATGCCTTCACCACCTCTCGCACTATCACACTTCCATCCTTAGAGTCCAAGAGATTCACTCCAAGATTATCCAATCGATGAATATCCTTTACCAATTCTTGATTCTCCTCACCCACATGAGATAAGTTTCCCATAGATAACCTGCTAAGAGCATCAGCAACTACATTAGCTTTACCTAGATGATAATGGAGACTCGTGTCGTAATCTTTTAGCAACTCAATCTATATTCTTTTCCTGAGATTTTACTCCTTCTGGGTGAACACGTATTGTACACTATTATGATAGGAAATAGATGTAAATATGAACGTCTATATAAATAGTAATGCCAAATCTTAAAAGAAAAGACCACAGCCGCCAACTCTAAATTGCGAGATGGATAATTCCTTTCATGGACCTTCAGCTGCCTAGATGCATAAGCCACGACATTACTATGCTACATCAAGACACAACCTAGTCCCACACAAGACACATCACAATAAACAACAACAACATCAGTTCTCTTAGACAGGGTCAAAACTAGAGTAGAAGTTAACTTATCCTTCAACTTCTCAAAACTACCCTCACAAGCATCGAACCACAAAAACTTTACCTTTTTCTAAGTCAACTTAGTCAACGGAGCATCAATAGAAGAGAAGCTCTCCACAAACCTTCTATAGTGTCTGGCTAAACCCATGAAGATCCAAATGTCCATTGGGGTCATGGGTCTAGGCCACTTCTTAACCGCCTTAACTTTCTCTGGATCCACCATGATCCCCTCACTAGAAACAACATAACCCAAATAGGCCACAATATTCAAATAGAACTCATAGTTTAAAAACTTAGCATACAGTTGTTGATCCTTGAGAGTCTGAAACACTATATGGAGGTGATCGAAATGATTTGCCTCACTCTTGGAATATACCAAAATATCATAGATAAATACAATTACAAACAAATCTAAGAACTGATAGAAAACCCAATTTATAAGATCCATAAATATCATTGGGGCATCAGTCAAACCAAAAATACATGACCATGAACTCGTAATGGCCATATCGAGTATAAAAAGCAGTCTTAGGGATATCCACCCCCCTAATCCTCAACTGATGATAACCCAACTGAAGATCAATCTTAGAAAAGTACTTCACTCTATGAAGCTAGTAAGACATATCATCAATCCTCAGAAGAGGTTATTTATTCTTCATAGTCACCTTATTCAACTGACGGTAATCTATACACATCCAAAGGGACCCATCCTTCTAATGCAGACCATAGAAATAGATTGCAAATTAGGAATCTCCAAATTAGAATATTTAACCCGAACCAAATGATAAAGACACCCCTTAGAAATCAATTTTGGGGCTCTAAGATAAGAAATGAACCTTTCCATAGGCACTAAGGAACTACCTTCACACTCAATCATCGATTCATTTGAGAATTAGAAACTGGCCCTTTGGGTCCTATAATCAAGAGGCATAGTATGAGTACAACCAATCCATCTTTAAGATAACATCAAAGTCTAATATGTCCAACTCTATCAAATCTACTAAGGTCTCCCTTCCACAGATAGATACCATACAACCCCTATAAATCGTTCTAGCAACCACAGAGTCACCCACCAGTGTGGACACAAAAAAGGGTTCCAAAATACTCTCAAGACCAAAACCAAAATGAACAGCCACATAATGGGTCACATAAGAAATAGTAGACCCCTATTCAAATAGACAATACACATCACGGGAAAAGATTCATAACATACCAATGACAATATCAAGAGATGCCTCAAATTCCTGGCGAGTATCAAGAGCATAAAGGCAATTTGACCAGTATCGGAGCCAGAAGTAGAACCCTTTTGGTGCAGAAGTTGAAGACATGGAAACTAGAACTTTATTAGCTAGCAGCAACCTTGACTGAAGAATAATCTTATTGCATATGGCCTAACTGACCATACATGAAGCACTTCTTCCTTCCTTCCTCATAAAATCCATGATGCACCTGCCCATAGAAATAGCAAGAGAGATAAGATGGGGTCAGCTGAGCTCCACCAGCCTGATACTAGGCACTCTGTGCCCTGGGACCATCATTGTTCAAAAAATAATGATCATCAGGAGGCTTAGGGTATGGAGCACTGGCCTAGAATAAGAACTAGAATTTTCCTATGTCTTTCTCTTGGACCACTGCCTGCCATACCACTAATATTTTTCTAACCTCCATCTAATTTTGAGTACCAAAACTTCTTACTCTGCCTCTCCCCAGCTCCTGCCTGCCTTTTCTTCTTATCCTTCACTTTTGAATGTACACCACCAATCTATAATATTTATGTCCTTGTTCAACAAGGCGGCCTTGCATTCTAACACCAAGTCACGAGTCAACCCAAAAGTAAACTTTCTCATCCTCGCTCTCATAGAAGAAACCAAATCAGAGCATAATGGAAAAACTAGTGAAACTTCACAGTATACTCCAATAGTAATTTTGCCCTACCTTAAATTCACAAACTCCTCGAACTTTACTTCCCTCAATTCCTGAGAAAAGAAGATCCAGGAAGGCACTCAAAAATTTATCCCACAAGGCTATATCAGCATCATCACCTCTTGGCTAATCCCACTCTTTATACCACTAATATGACAGATCCTTTAATTGATACGCCGCAAACTCCACATCTTTAGAGTCAAAAGCATACATTACTCAAAAAATCTTTTCTATCTAATCAATGAACCCTTATGGATCTTTCTCAACCTTAGACCAATAAAAACTAGGGGTTTGAGTCTTATAAACTGGCAAACTCTAGTGGCCTCATAAGAAGGAAGAACTATATCATCACCCTCAGACTGGCGAGATTAAGAGGCCACCAACTGAGTAAGAAAATAAATTGACTGATGGAAATCAGCATTAGTCACATCACCCTGAGGAGCTCGGGGGGACTAGTGAAATTCGAGGAAACCCCATGAGATCCAACTGGAGTAGGGGCCCTAAACCAGGTTTAAACTTCATAAGTACGATAGGTTCTATCGACATTGTCCTCAAGTGGGACATAGGAGTTTCCATGAGCATTAGATATTTGGGGAGGCATGATCTGAAATGCGAACAAACAGATATTAGAGGAGGTTCAATACCTTAGACTCTATAGCCCGAAAAATAGACCATAAGAAAAGGGAAATATTCTTAAATGCCTCATAGCCTCCCCCTTATAAGTGTGACGTGCTACACACCAATAAAAGAGATTCTACTTGATACAACTTTGTGGACACTCAATGACACCAAACTTAAGCTCTGATAATATCTTTGTCATAACCCAAATCTTGGCCTGGTTGTGATAGGTATCTCAAGTCCACCAAGGATCCAAGAACACCCTTTTTTCCTAGCCAAACAAATATGACACTCTTAGAAGTGGCTGAAATCCAAACATATAACAAGATAGAAAGGTAATAAACTTAAAGACATCTAAGAGTGTCTATATCAATACCCAATCCACAGTAATATCCAAAAAGCCATTACTAAGCTAAAAACAATCTAAGTTAGGCAATACCCCCAACCCTAACAATGACAATGACAATGACAATGAAAATGAAAATGATAATGTTAAGGTGAACTCTTTAATTATAGTTCATGAAAGAAAATTGATGGAATTAAGTCTTTCAAAAAAGTGAAAGCTCATCACTTCACCCCAAACGACCGACGGGTTGAGCTAATCCACCTAATACTGCATAAAAAAAGTAGAATTACCTCCAGTACCTATATCATATGGTGATATAGTGTTTAGAAATGGTTAGTGGGTTGAGCACTAGCATGTAACTCATGGGTAAGGGATAAAATAATCCCATAATCAACAGTTTAACAATTTATTAAAATCCAATGCACATGATTACATGTATATACATATATATCAAATGTTGCGATAGGTTACGAGGCTAAGCATGCACTTTAAAATCCTTAACTTGGACTGTGTAGCATAATTGTCATAATAAGGTACCCATGGGCTATATGGGTCCAGCTCTTCCCTAGCTGAAAGGGACCCAGTACGTGTTGCAGCATGAACCAAAAATTAATCACTTATACGTATATACTATGGGGTACTCGAACCTCCCAACATATATCAAGAGTGACTTAAGCACTCAGATATATAATATGGTAGGCTCAAACCACTTGGTCATTTAGACCCCCACATCAGCAATCACAATTTTCGGTGAAAGTCCCTTGGGACCTCTACTTTCACGGCACAACTACACAACCCTTATTAAAGCCTAATTAAAACACTTTTTCACACATCCCCATTCATTAAACTAGGAGCCATTAATTAAGTCATTATCAAGTGGTATCATCGTAAGACTATAGCTTTCAAGCATATGTCACTTTGACAATTCAATCAGCTTGCCAATGGTACTCTAACCTAATTATCCAATAAGACTCCAAAGTTCTACATAAGAACCAAACCATGTAGCCAAGCGGGACTCTAACCCAACTAGCCAATGGAAATCCAAAGTCCTATGTAGGAACCAATCATTTAGCCAAGTAGGACTCTAACCCCTCGACCAATAGGACTCTAAAATTTTTAATTCAAATTCAATCCATGGCCATTAAGCCCTCTTTAAAAGTCAATTCATATTTCATCGCTCTTTTACACCATGGCAAGGTTTCAAACTACTTTTCAATATGCATATTCTCATGTTCAAAGCCAATTTCACAAGATTGGGTTGAGGTTATTACCAGTTCTAAATCATCAACCTATTAAACTTGGGGGAAAATTTATTCCCCATTTAGTTTACACACCCATGCACCGAATTAGTTCCAAATCACCATATAAAGCATAAACAATACATAAGTAAATATGAAACATCACATAAACAACAATCATTCAAGAACCCACAACCCATATCCAAAAACCAATAATTAAACCACATGGGTAATCATTTAAACATATGCTTTTAACAAAATATCTTTTGGGAAAGAGATACATGCCTGAAAGGATCACGATTATGGAAGAAATTTACCCTTGATAACCCTAGTTGATTAACTTCTTGAAAACCTTAAGTATCTTGACCTTGAAGAATTTAGAGAGTTTAAGAGAGTGTTTATGATTGAAAAGGGTTGGAAATAATGGCTTCAAGGCATTTTTATGTACGTGGGGTATAAGTGGGTAAAGAGGAAAATGTCTAAAGTTCCCTTAATTTGAAAACTAAAAAAATTAATGCCCAATCGCTATAGGTGAACTTACGATGAGTAGGGTTAACCTACGACTCATTTAGTCCAGTTGTAGTCTGGACAGTTCCCTTAGGTACCCACACTGGTCTGGCTATGAGCAATACCATATGACTCATACTCAAACATTATGACTCATAACATGTTAGTCGTAGTCATAATAGGAACTTAGGATAGACACTGGTTTCCCTATAATTTAGAACACTATGACTCGTAATGAGTCTTGATGACTCTTGACCTCAAGTAGTTACTAAGGTAGTAACTCAGGAAAAACTCACTGGAAACCCTATGATTTGGTTCCTACGACCCGTCAAAACTCTCTATGACTCATCGAAAGAGTCGTAGAAAGGATAGTACGTTCAAAGATCAAGGAATTTTCAGGGACTGAAACCCGGGTTATTTCATGACTAAACTCTTGTGCTTGATTGGTTGAGATTCTACAGGTATCCATATTTATTTTAACATATACCAAGTGTGTGTGAGGTTTTTGTTGTATTCCATGATTGTATATTGATGTCTAGAAGTTGCTCAATGTCTATGGAAAGCAAAATAAAGAATGTTAAGTTTAGGAGATGATATAGGCCTTTCTTTGATAGCATTTTTTTATAAATTTTTACCTACCCTTTCTGCATAACCTTAGTTAGTCCCGTTGATACTTTAACCTATTCTTTGGTGGCCACATATTTAGCTTATTCCTTTTCTTTCAATTGATCAAAATTTGATCCAAAACTCCTAAGCGCTTTAGTGTAACAATTAAGATGCAAGGAGTGATTAGAGAAAAAGAAAGAAACAATAAAGTTGAAGCCCCAAAGTTATAACTATGGATGTGTTTAAAAAGTTTATGTGTTGTTAGTGGGGAGTAGGTAATTAAAATAAAAATTGATCAAAAAAGTAAATCATATGTTGATAGCAAATACTCCCTACTAAACATACATAAGCTAGCTTAAAGAGATGGGCAAAAAAAGAGAGGTGTGAAGATAAAAGTGGTGAAAATAGGTTGGTTGGAGATTATTTTAATGAAAAGTGTGATGTATTAAAACGCTTAGGGAGGATAGTCACTATTACTGGCCAGAATAACTCCTACCTATCCCTTAGCCTACATTACAACCCATAAAGTCCTTTTTGATCTTGAGCTTTGATGTTCTGATATTAGTAGAGTACTACACTAAGAGCAGGCTTATGGGTCATGTTCTATGACATATGAATTCTTTGTGAGAGTGGGTAAAATTTCATTCCTACATCCATTCTTGTGATAAATTACATATTTGTGAGTGAATAAGGGTGACTCTTTTGAGATAAGGGTGCATATTTAATAATGGATAGGTGACTAAAATGATCTCTTTGTTAAGTAATGTCAGGAGTTTGCCAACTTGGTAGATCAATTCTTAAGACTAGAAAGTCTTGAAGTAGTATTCGTGAGTTCTCAATTGCAACATGACATGTGTAATGTATAACTTGTTATTCAAGTAGTCATTGTAGTTCTACCTTGAGTGTCTTAGTTCAAATAATTATGTTAGAGTCTTCCTTAATTATGATTAGTGTAAAGAGTTGTTTGAGGATTAATGAGGCATTTAGTGTGGGGTGGTGATCCTAGGTATATTTATACATCTAAGTGTTAATATCTAAGCGTGTTTAACTTAGTTTTGAGGATAACTTGATTTGATTAATGAAGTATAAAGTGTTTTCTATGTATTTGTGTGCTAATTTACATTTTTTAGTTTTAAGGTGCATTTGAAACAAGTCAAGAATCAAGATGACAAATAGAGTTTAGAAGAGAAAACTAGTTGCTAGCTAAGCTATGCTTGTTCTAGTGTACTTTTGATGAGCTTTATTGCATTGTATAGACTAATATTTGTTATGAGTTGTTGTAGGAGACCATTAGAGTAGATATGGAAGCTAAATTAAACCTATACACAAGCCATAAGAAGTGGAAAAACAAGAAACATGTTGACGTGAAGCATAGAGTAGCTTTCAAACAAGAATGACGTAAGGGACTACAGAGGCGCGTGGACCTAAGGCTTAAACTCCAGACATCCCTCCTAGGTGCCTAGTGAGGCACATAGAACCAGTCTATAAACTCCAAAAATCTTCCAGAGGCACTACAGGAGGCACCCAGCTTCCAAGACAAACCCATAAGCAAGTCCTATTCTATATAGGAAAAGTGAGTTTCAATCCTAAAATGATTTGGAAAACCTATGGGTGCATATACCTAATACTTATGGAGATTTCTTTACACGACTTGGAATCTATAAATACATATATTATACATAAAAAAAAATGGGCCGGCCATCCATCACACCACACAAAATCAAAACACACACACTCCAAAGTCAACTAAAACTTGATTTTCAACTTGGTTTAAGTTGGGGCAAAAGTAGTCAATGCATACATTTAGTGAGGGACATTGTAACGTCACGAAATCCAATCCCAAGCCGTCACACGATGCTTAAAGCTACAAGTATCCCTAAGCTAACCCTTTGAGCCTGTTACTACTTCTAATACTTGATTTAGGATAAATAAGGTAAACAATAATAGTTTATTGTGTCAACTATAATCCAAAATAACTGGAAATAATGTCTGGATAGAAAAAATACTTATAGTCTAGAACACAACTTCAACTAAAATTCTAGTTGATAAATCCTCTACTAATCAAACTGGAGAGCCATTGGGGCAGACCCCCAACTGACTCGCAATGATCTGAAAGTAAAAACTCAAAACACTATGAAAGTAGAAAAGCTGCAAATATAGGTCCTCGAACCATGAGGACTCACCAAGGATAAGGATGTAGATAAGATGCTCGGAGATCACTATCACCATTGGGACTGAGCACCTAAACCTAGACAATGTAGCACACAGATGTATATATGGATCAGTACTTTGAGGATGTACTGAGTATATGGGGGTGTATGCATTTAAGTAAATTATGTTATCATCCTTTATAAAAAATACATGCTGATATGAATGACTCACATAGCTTGAGTAAAACTAAAATCTGAATCTCATAAATCATGTATATTGAAGCATATAGTACAAATCTAGTGAGCCATTACACTTAGTTCTAAAATATGTGTTCTCCATCTTATTCTCAAAACTTGTAAGCAAGAGGAATCTTAAAACAATAGCTTTCAAAACTTGTTATATCTTATGTAGAAAAAGGGTCTTCTTTAAAATTTAGAGATTATACGACTTTGGCACTTGGGAGACTTGGGAGTTTCTTCTAACCGACATAAACCATGTGAGCCACGTGGAGTCCAACGTCTTGCCCATGTTGGGGAGAGCTGATCTACCCTTGCCATCGGAATAGAACCTTAACTTTGGTGATCACTATCTTAACCCACTTGGGGTAAATCAGAAACCTACGGGGAACGTAGTTCTGGGGCATGAGATATTGGAATCATACCCAACTTGGTGCTAAATACTACTCCCATACTTAAGCTCAGAACTTTTCAGAAATCCACCTTAAAATAATTCAAGGGTCTATAATAAAGACCAAATATACTTCTCTTAACTTAATTCATAAGTAATGTGGACTCCTATCTTAGCTTAGACCCAAATAGGTCAAATCTTTATTTGAAATCTGAAAATAACCTAACCACAGGGTGCTTATAGCACAAACAATCTTGAACCACAATCTTTAAATGGGGTCTATTGTCCCAATCATCAGTCTCATATCAAAATATCTTAAAATTCATACTTGGTAATGCAATTACTCATAAATCATCTTAAAATCTACAAATTTCATCAATAGACATAGAAATATAAACAAAATCATAAAATTCAACTCTTAATCCATGGGAACTCTCAAAATCTTGCAAACAATAGTAAAGGGGTATAAACCCTAACTTCAATTTCATGGACAATCTCATAAATTGCAGAAATTATGTATTTAAAATAAGCGTTTGGGCACAAGGGTGAAAGGGTTGCCCTTATTCAAACCCCACATAACTTAGATTTTGACTTTAGATGAATAAGCTTGCTTGAGGCTCTTTTTCGAACTCTTGAGTGAGGGTTCTTAAAGCTTTTGACTAGGGAACTTTGAATCTTAACTCAATTTATAGAAATTATGGTGGAATCTTGAAGTTCTTAGAGAAGGAATTGATTGAGGGAGAAAACCCTAGGTCTTGATGTTTTTGATAGATATGAAGTTATTTGCTTCGTTCTAAATATATGTAAGTGTTAAAAGGGTGAAAAAGACCAAAAAGTCCTTTTCAAAATGACTTTAAAATACTAAACGAGATCTACGATGGTTGGTGCGATGGTGCGTTGCTGGGTCAACGGTCCATCGGACTGACCATCGCACCTGGACCAGAATAGGGATTCACTGTCTCATCTACGACGGCTTGGGCGATGGTCCGTCGCTAGCTTGATCGTCCGTTAGCCTGACACTTAGCAAGAGAGTAGACTCACTGCCTCAGCTGCAACGGTCTAGGCTATGGTTCATCGCTAGCTCGATGGTCTGTCGGACCTCTCCGTCGCACCTAGGCAGTTCAGACTACTTTTTGTAAAACGTCTATATCTTTCTATTTCGATGTCAGATTTGATGAAATGGGTATCATTGGAAGAATAATTCAATTTCCCATACGATAAAAGGCCATTTTTAGGAAAATTTTATATAGTTTAAACACCAATCACTTTGGGAGTCATTCCTAAATCTTTTAGAGATGGAATAAGGCTTCACTTGACATGTTCTAAAGGCTTAGACTATGAGGAACTTTATGGGGTCTTACAATATCTTCCCCTTGGAAACATTCTTCCTCGAATGTCACTAGTTAGACTAAAATACCAACGAACTAAGGATGCACAGCTGAAATAAATGGCGAAACCGGCTTTAAATCTTTCTAAACTTCTTAATACTTCGGGAAGTGCAAGAGCTTACACAAGAACAGATACATAGATGAACTTTGATTGGAAAGGAACTGAATTAAGGAAGAATAATACCTTTGGCTTGATCTGAATTCAAGGAGAAAGGGAGCGGGTACTTGGCTCGCATATATGTTTCTACTTCCCAAGTAGCGCCCTCAACTAAATGATTGCCACAAAACTTTGACCAAGGGAACTTCTTTGTTCCTTAGTCTACGTACCTGGTAATCTAGGATCTCAACCGGAATCTCATCAAATGAAAGACTAGTCTGCATATCTGTGCTCTCTGAAGAATCTACTACAACAGAATCACCAATGTGCTTCTTAAGCATGGAGACATGAAATATAGGATGAATAGCTGACAACTCTGTGGGAAACTCAACCTCATAGGCTACTTTCCTAAAACGGCTCAAAACTCTATAAGAGCCAACATAACGGGGACTAAGCTTCCCCTTTCCCAAACCTTTTCACCCCTTTCATGGGTAAAATCTTCAAGTACACCAAATCACCCACCTCAAACTCAAGATCTCTTCTGGTTACATCAGAATATGACTTTTGATGACTCTGAGTTGTCTTCAACCTTTCCTTAATCAACCTAACTTTCTCCATATCCTCAAACACTGCATCAGGCCCAATCACAGTAGCTTCACCCACTTCGAACCAACCTATAGGTGATCTACATCTCCTCCCATACAAAGCCTCAAACGAGGCCATCCGAATGCTAGAGTGATAACTATTGTTATAGGTAAACTCAATCAATGGTAAGTGCTCATCCCAACTACCTTTGAAATCAAGGGCACACGCTCTCAGTATATCTTCTAAAGTCAGGATGGTCCTCTCAGCCTGACCATCTGTCTATAGATAAAAAGCAAAACTCAAATGAACTTAGGTACCAAGACCCTTCTGGAAAGCTTTCCAAAACTACGAAGTAAACTGAGTACCCCTATCCGAGATGATGGACAAGGGAACTCCATGTAACCTGACTAACTCCCAAATATACAATCTAGCATAATCCTCAGCTATATAAGATGTATACACTAGCAAAAAAATTCAGACTTAGTCAACCTATATACAACAACCCAAATAGAATCATGATGACGGCATGAAAGAGGTAAACTAGTCACGAAAGCCATATTCACAACTTCCGATTTCCAAGTGGGTATACCAAACTCTTTCAACTTACCTCTTGGTATTTAGTGCTCTACCTTAACCTATTGGCACATTGAACACTTTGCCACAAACCCTGCTATATCCTTCTTCATGCCACTTCACCAATAGATTTTTGGCAAGTCGTGGTACATCTTGGGTAGCACTGGGATGAATGAAATACCGCACACCATGCATCACAACCATAATTTTCTGCCTCAAGCCAGCAACATACGGAACACACAATCTATTCCGACATCTCAACACACCATCTCTCTCTTGGGAGAAAACCTCTACCTTTTGGTCTTTAACCGACTTCTTCAGTCTGGCCAAACTAGTATCTAAGTCTTGTTTCTCCTTCACTTCCAAAACTAAAGAGGATTAGGAACTACTCTGCACCAAAATATTCCCTTAAACGGAATCAAGCAACCTAACACCCAATCTTTCCAGACAATAGACATCACGAGCTAACTCTTTCTTATCTTTCTCCACATGAGCCACACTGCCCATAGAAATCCTAATGAGGGAATCAACCACTACATAATGAGGGAATCAACCACTACATTGGCCTTGCCCTGATGATATAGCATACTCATATCATAATCTTTTAGCAACTCTAACCACCTCCTCTGTCTAAGATTCAACTCCCTCTAAGTAAATATATATTGTAGGCTTTTGTGATCAATGAACACATCAACATGAACACCATATAGATAGTGTCTCCATATTCAAAGCAAAAACCACAGCAGCTAACTAAAGATCATGGGTTGGATAATTTTTTTCATGTAGCTTCAACTGTCCAGAGGCATAGGCTACAATCTTACCTCTCTGCATCAACACACAACACAAACCAACTCTTGAGGCATCACAATACACCACAAAACCATCCGTACCATCAGGCAAAGTCAACACATGGGCTGAGGTGAGTCGAGTTTTCAACTCCTAAAAACTCTTCTCACAGGAATCTAACTAAAGGAACTTAACTTTATTTTGGGTCAACCGGGTCATGGGGGACACAATAGAAGAGAAAACTTCAACAAAACGGTAGTAGTAGCCAGCCAGACCCAATAAACTTCTAATTTCAGATGGAGAAATAGGTCTAGGCTAGTTTTTTACAGCTTCTGTCTTTCAGGGATCAACCCTAATGCCTTCGGCTAAAATAAAATGACCCAAAAAAGATACTGATCTTAGCCAAAATTCACACTTGTTGAATTTGGCAAACAACTAGTGATCTCTAAGAGTCTGCAAGACAATTCTAAGATGATCCGCATGGCCATTCTCAGTACGGAAGTAAACAAGGATATCATCTAAGAACACTATGACAAACATATCAAGATACTGTTTGAACACTCGATTCATGAGGTCCATGAAAGCCGCTGGAGCATTGGTTAGCCCAAAAGACATAACTAGGAACTCAAAGTAACTATAACAGGTTCGGAAGGATGTCTTTAGAATATCACACTCCCTTACTTTAAGTTGATGATAGCCAGATATAAGGCCTATCTTTGAGAAGTAACTTGCACCTTCAAACTGATCAAACAGGTCATCAATCCTAGGAAGAGGGTACTTATTCTTGATTGTTGCCTTATTAAGATGACGATAGTCAATGAACATATGTAAAGAACCATTTTTCTTTTGCATGAATAGGACAGGTGTGCCCCAAGGAGAAATACTGGGCCTCATGAAACCCTTATCTAAAAGACCTTTGAGTTGCTCCTTCAACTCCTTAAGCTCTGCAGGTGCCATATGGTAGGGAGGAATAAAAATAAGCTGAGTTTCAGGAAGAAGGTTAATCCCAAATTCTATCTCTCTATCAGAAGGTACCCTTAGGAGATCTTTCGGAAAAACATAAGGAAACTCATTAACAATGTTGACTGACTGAATAGTTGGAGCCTCGGACTTAGTGTCTTTAACTTTAACTAGGTGATAGATGCAAACTTTAGATATTAGATTTTTGTCTTTGAGAGACAGGAGATAAAATGACTCTTGGGAGATACTGAACTCCCAGACCACTCAAAAATTGGTTCATCAGGAAACTGAAACTTGACCACATGTGTATGACAGTCTATAGATGCATAACAAGAATAAAGCTAATCCATACCCAGAATAAGGTGAAAATCCACTATGTCCAACTCAATCAAATTAGTAAGTATGACTCTATGAAGAACGATAACAGGATAATTTTTATACACTTGCTTAGCAAAAACTGACTCCCCTACTAGAGTAGAAACTAGGAAAGGCTCAAGAATCTTTTCGGGACATTTTGAAATTCACAGCTACAAGTAGGGTCACACAAAAGAAACTTTACCCAGGGTCTAACAGCACATAAACATCAAAGTGAAAGGCACAAAGCATATCAGTAACAACGTCGGGAGAATTTTCCTATTCCTGAGGATATTTCTATTCCTGATGGGATAGTAAGGCATTGAATCTATTCTGGTGTTGACTACCAGTAGTACTGGATGAAGCGCCCTGAGGATAGGCTAGACAGGCTAAAGGAGCTGGGGCACTAGTAGTTTGAGTCTGAGGTCGCATTTCTCTGTTCCCCTACCTAGCATGCGGGAACTCTCTAAGTCTGTGGCCCATCTTTCCATAACCAAAATAACCCCTCTGTTTGTCCAAACAATCACCGGGATGGGTCCAACCATATTTAGTACAAGAAGGATAATTAGGACTGTTACTTACACTATTCTGTGACCTAGACATAGAAGGCATGTTCCCTTTCTCTTGCTTATTTTTAGGTGCGGGAGAACTAACTGATCAAGGCGTTGGAATAGATGAACAGCTCTAAAACTGAGGGTGGTTCCCTCCATGGGACCTAGCCTGACCATACTCATGCTACTTGGATCAAACCCTCTTATTTCCCCTCACTCTATCTCTTTCTTTTATTTTGTCTGCCTCTATCTGTTGTGCATACATCATTAGTCTGGACAGTTCCATATCCCTATTAAGCATATCAGTCCTACACTCTTTCAGCACCAAACCATTCACACCTTCACAAACTTGTTCATACTAGTTCGGGTGCCAGCCATCAAATCAGGAGCATATTTGGCTAACTGGTTGAACTTCAAGCATTACTCTTTATCAGTCATGGAGCCCTGTCTCAAGTTTATAAACTCTTTTATTTTTGCTTTCCTCATCTCTAATGGGGATAACTTGTCCAAGAGCGCATCCTGGAACACCTGCCAAGTAATAGAAGCAGCATTTTCCCCTTTATTCTTCCTCCATGCAACAACATAGTCATAAGAAATGTCTTTCAGACGATAAGATGCCATCTCTACACTCTTTTTCTCAAAAATATGCATAACTTGGTTGATCTTATTTACCTACTCAAGATATAACTGCGGGTCCTCACCAGCCTTAGACCCATAGAACTCTGGCAGATTTATCTGCATGAAATCATGAATCCTAGCAGTAGCTAAGTCACCTCTATACTGATGTAGAACTATGGCCTAGTTATTGACCTGAACATTCGCTGTGACTACTTGGTCTAATGCCTAAAAGGCTGCCCTAAACTCAGTAAGAGACAGTCTCATTCAAGGGACCAATAGGCTAAGGTTGTTCATCATTATTTCTACTGGCATTAGCTCTTCAGGGAGGCATTTTCTAAAATAATAGAGAATGAATTAATAGCTGAGGGAGAGACAACTGTAAGAATGATAGATTCTAAATAAAAGAGATGACTTTTTCCTAAAACATCTTATAGCCTCTTGCTCATAGATGTGGCATGCTACACACCGATGTCGAGAATCTACTTAACAAGGCTTGTCAAACTCCCTAGGACTCCTTAAACCTTAGGCTCTGATACCAAGTTTGTAACGCCTCGAAATCCCATCCCGTGATGTCATACGGTGCTTAAGGCTACAAGTAGCCCTAAGTTAACCCTTTGAGCCTGTTACTACTTCTAATACTTTCTTTAGGATAAATAAGGTAAACAAAAATACTTTATTGTGTCAACTATAATACGAAATAACTGGAAATAATGTCTGAATAGCAAGAATATTAATAGTCTGGAACACAACTTCAACTGACAGTATAGTTTGACAAAGCCTCTACTACTCCAACTGGAGAGCCATTGGGACAGAACCCCAATTGACTCGCAATGATCTGAAAGTAAAACTCAAAACACTATGAAAGCAAAAAAGCTGCAAATATAGGTCATCGAACCAAGAGGACTCACCAAGGATAAGGATATAGATAAGATGCTCGGAGATCACTATCACTGCTGGGACTGAGCACCTGAACCTACATTATGAGACAATGTAACACACAGACGTATATGTGGATCAGTACTTTGAGGATGTACTGAGTATATGGGGGTGTATGCATTTAAGTAAACAATGTTATCATCCTTTATAAAACATGCATGTTGATATGAATGACTCACATAGCTTGAGTAAAACTGAAATCTGAATCTTATAAATCATGTATATTAAACCATATAGTACAAATATAGTGAGTCATTACACTTAGTTCTAAAATCAGTGTTCTCCATCTTATTCTCAAAACTTGTAAGTAAGAGGAATCTTAAAACAATAGCTTTCAAAACTTGTTATCTTAGGTAGAATAAAGGTCTTCTTTAAAATTTAGAGATTATAAGACTTTGGGACTTGGGAGTTTCTTCTAACCGACATAAACCATGTGAGCCATATGGAGTCCAACATCTCACCCACGTTGGGTAGAGTTGCTCTATCCTTGCTATCGGAATAGAACCTTAACTTTAGTGATCACTATCTTAACCTACTTGGGGTAAATCAGAAACCTACGGGACACATAGTTTTGGGGCATAAGACCTTAGAATCATATCCAACTCGTTGCTAAATACAAATCCCATACTTAAGCTCAGAACTTTTAGGAAATCAACCTTAAAATAATTCAAGGGTCTATAATTAAGACCAAATATACTTCTCTTGACTTTAATTCATAAGTATTATGGACACCTATCTTAGCTTAGACCTAAAAGGGACAAATCTTTATTTAAATCTGAAAATAACCTAACCACGGGGTGCTTATAGCACAAATAATCTTGAACCACAATCTTTAAATGGGGTCTATTAACCCAATCTCAGTCTCATATCATGTAATACCCCACATTTTGGACTAGAATGAATATCCGTCATTCCTATGTGTGGATGTTTCAAAAACCTCAAATCCTATATAAATTTAGTGTTTTAATCAATTATTAAGTGTGGGAATCTATTTGAGCATGAATTTATATCATGGAGGTCCCCTAACTCAAGTACAAGTAAAAAGCTTTCCTATCGTTCAAGTTTTAGTGAGCGTCCAAACATGGGCCAAATTCAATCGAGCATAACTCTTTGTATATGACGAACTGGGTGGCTTACTATATATCAAATGAAATATCTTTTAATTAGATTTTCAATGATACCAATTTCTCCTAATTCCGATAACGGAGCAAAGAGTTATGCCTATTTTAGTCCAGCATGTTAGGCTGGAAACAGTGTGACGACATTCGGGATAGCCTATCACATTTGTGACGCCCTATCACGAAGGTCATTATCCTTAGGTAGAAACCAGATCCTAAGTGATGACATTCGTGGTAGTCTATCATATTTGTGATGCCCTATCACAAAGTTCGTCAGTCTTAGGCAGAAACCAGCTCCTAAGTGACGACATTTGTGATAGCCTATCACATTTGTGATGCCCTATCACAAAAGTCGTCAATGTTATGTAGAAACCAGCCCCTAAGTGACGACATTCATGATAGCTTATCACATTTATGATGCCCTATCATGAAGGTCATCAACTATGATTTTCAGCAACTTGGAAATTATTTCATAAGGATATTTTGATCTTTTCTTTCACCTTTCACGACTTATAACCCTAAAGAGGCATAATTTTTCTCATTTTTCTTCAGTTAAGCATCTCAAAAACCCTCTCTTATACTCTCAACCACAAGATTAGCGTTTCCATCAAACTCATCTCTCAAAAGCAAGATTCAAGCCCTTTTCCAAGATAATCTAAGTTCATCTTTTTATCTGCAGATAGATGGTCAGGCAGAGAGGAGCATTTAGGCCTTAGAAAATATATTGAGGGTATGTGTTCTTGATTTAAAAGGAAGTTGGGATTACCACTTATCATTGATCGAGTTTTCCTACAATAATAGTTACCATTCTAGTATTTAGATGGCTCCGCTTGAAGCTCTTTATTGGTAGAGATGTAGATCAACGGTCGGTTGGTTCAAAGTGGGTGAGGATGCTTTGATTAGGCCAGATATGGTGTTTGAAGCCATGGAGAAAGTTCAGTTGATTCAAGAGAGATTAAAAGCAGCTCATAATCGTCAAAAATCTTATACAGACATGAGAAGGAGAGATCTTGAGTTTGAAGTAGATGATCTTTTATATCTGAAAGTTTCACCAATAAAGAGGGTGAACAGATCTGGCAAGAAAAGAAAGCTTAGTCCCCGGTATATAGGCCCCTACAGGATCTTGAGTTATGTTAGGAAGGTAGCGTATGAGCTTGAGCTATCCACAGACTTGTCGTCAATTCATCTAGTATTTCATGTGTCCTTATTAAAGAAGTGCATGGATGATTCCGCTGTTGTAGTCCCTCTAGAAATAATAGATATTCAGAATAGCCTTTCATATGAAGAAGGTCCATTAGAGATTCTTGCTCATCAGATCTGTAGACTAAGGAACAAAGAATTTCCCTTGGTCAAAGTTCTGTGGTAAAATCAGTCCGTTGAGAGTGCTACTTGAGAAGCAGAACCAGACATGCGCATCAAGTATCCTTGCCTTTTCTCCATGACTCAAATTCATCCGAAGGTAACAGTCTTTCTTAATTCAGTTCTTTTCCAGTCTCAAATTCAGCCATATAGGTATCTTCATGTAAATTCATGCATTCGCAGATTTGTTCAATCGCTCAATATGTTTTAGATTCAGTCACGTAGTTTGTTTAGTTGTCTAGGTCATTTTATAGCCTCAGTTCCTCAATATTTTTAGTTTAACTAGCCATATTCGAGGACGAATATTCCTAAGGGGAGATATTGTAATACCCCATACTTTTCCTAGCTCAGATTAGCTTCTAGAATGTCAAGGGTTGGCTTTGAAAATGAATAACTCTTGATACATGTGGAATTTTCTAGTTATAGATCCACCAATGTGTAGATAATCGGCTTAGCTTTTCAACGATACCAATTATACCTTAATCCGATATTCTGTTGAGAAGTTATGGAATTTTTAGTAAAACAGTATGGCATTTTGACAGGCACCACATCGCGGTGAAGGACGATTTCACAATTGTCAAATTCCAGCGGAGCACCACGATTACATCGCATCACGGTGAAAGTGCATCATCCTTTTTCCAGTAAGACAACGTGATTTCAGCACGTCGCGATGATGGCCAAAATGGTACTCGTCCCTTTTTTAGTAGCCCGATGTGATTTCATCGAGTCGCATTGATGGGCAAAATCGAGCTCGTCCCTTTTCCAGTGAACCACCGCGATAGTGGCGCATCGCAGTGGGTAGCCCAATCGAGATTTTCCAGTTTTCAAACTTAATTTTAAAAGGGTAATTTAGTCAATTCTTCAGCCCTAATTCGTGAATAACAGATAATTTAACCTATTCTAGCTCCTCATGCTCACTTCTCATCAAATTACTCTCAAAGAAAAACCCTAGAACTCAAAGCTTAATCTCCAAGGAATCAAATTCCACATTCTTTCTCAAAGGAAACTCAAAATTCAAGGTTTTCAATTCAAGAGATTCAAGAATTAATCTTCAAAAACACAAATAGGGATTCAAGTTCAAGCTTCCTTAGTAATTGCATCAATTAAGATATGTGGGGTTATGAACAAGGATACTTCTTTCATCCTTGTACCCAAAGCTAGTTTTGAAGATGAATTTACATGAGTTTCAATTAAAGGTTCATACCCAACTATCATTATTTGAAGATTATGATGTTACAAGTGATTTAAATGTTGATTTGCATGTCTATTTCACATCTTTATGCGTGTGATGTGATTTTATAGATTTCCAATTAAGTTTTTAAGCATGATATTGTGAGTTTGATTTCATTACCTTGATATTGTTGAAGTATTTCAAGAAGTATATTGAGCATGACGTTTTGCTATGAATTTGTATGAGTTTAAAGTATAGGTTTTAAGGCCCTAAGTTTAAGTATTGATATGTCAACAAGATTATGATTTTAAGCCTCTTTTATAAGTTGTTTATCAAGATTTATGAAAGAAATTGATCTTTTGATCCTAAGCTAAGATAAGGAATCCACATTGTTCATATAGTTTGAGATTTTAAGAAAGAGAAGCATAATTGGTCTTCATTATAAAAGAGAAACATAATTGATTTTCATTATAAACCCTTGGATCATTTTAAGGTGGATTTCCTAAATTTCTGAGCGATAAGTATGAAAGTAGTATTTAGCACCGAGTTGGGTATGATTCTAAAGGTCTCATGCCCCAGAAATACCTTCCACTGTAGGTATATGATTTGCGCATAGTGGGCTAAGATTGTGATCACTTAAGTTAAGGTTCTATTCTTATGGCAAGGGTAGAACAGCTCTCCCCAACGTGGGCAAGACGTTGGACTCCATGATAGCTCACATGGTTTATGTCAGTTAGAAGAACCTCCCTAATAGTAAAAGTAAATAAATAGCTTTTGAGTGAATTTTCCTACAACTTACACAAAAGAGTAAAGAATAACAGAACAGCTTTTAGAAACTAATTGTAAAGGCTCACAGTTTTATTTAGACACTGCTTTATATAAGCCTTTAGCTACAGATTTCAGCTTTCAGATTTCAGATATAAAAGTGAGTCCTTTCTACACTTAGCAAGCATGATTTATAGATAGAACGCTAGTATAGCTTTTACAACTAAATGTTATGACTCACTAGATTCATCAATTATGATTTGCTACTCATGATTATGATTCTCAGCTTTCAGATATTCCAGCTTATGTGAGTTATCTGTATTTAGTATGCATTATTTACAAATTATGATAATGTTGAGACATTGCTTTACTTGTGCATTCACCCCCATATACTCAGTATAATCCAAAAGTACTGATCCACATATACGTACATGTGATACACTGTCTCATAATGTAGGTTCAAGTGCTCAATTTCAGCAGCGACAGTGGTTTCTTGCATCTCCATCTACATCCCGACAATTGGTGAGTCCTTATAGTTCCGGGATTTAGTAATTTAGTTTTTCATCTTAGTATAGATGATTCGGTATTTTCAGACAGTTCGAGTCAGTTAGGGGTCTGTTCCAGTGGCTCTCTAGCATTAGTAGAAGAGGCTTGTCAGACTGCTAGATTTGCTTCAGATTTTCAGTATTGATAGATCAGACTCTTGAGTTCAGTATTTTTCAGATATTATATTTAGACATTTTTATCTTAGCTCATACAGAATTCCACCACTTTAGCTTTGATTATATGGCTATAATTCTCTATTATGAGCTTTAGATTTAGTAGAACACTTACAGGGTTAGCTTGAGGATATTCATAGGTTTGAGAACCGTGTGACATCTCGGGACCCATTTTTAGGGTATTACAAACTTGGTATCAGAGCCTAAGGTTATAAGTGTCACGACCCAAACTAGGGCCCTGGCCGTGACGGACATCCCGAACCATTAAGGCCCGAGAGTCCTTCTAACTTGTAATCATATACACCATTCATATAAAATAGGAAATGTGGAAATAAAATCTACTACGAAAACATGGTCATAATCTAAATTTAGTTTTAAAATGAGGAATAAAATCTAGTATCAACTAAACACCGTCTGAAAACCGTCTACGAAATCTCTACTACATGATTAAATAATAACTGTCCAAAAATAATAATAAAGAAACTAGGCCTTCTGAAATATAGAAGGCTTACCAACTGGTACTCTTCACTCCTGTCTGATGAAATCTACTGCTTATCAGGACCCCTAGACTGTGCCTCAGAACCTGGAGGGAGGGGGGTCAATACAGATGTACTGGTAGGCAAAGTAATCCAAAATAAAACTTGTATATAAATAAAATAGTTGGAGAGAAATTTTTCAAAATATCATGCATGAAATAGTTCTAAAACACATGGGCACTTTCGGAAAATCATAAATCATTCTTGTCAATGCAATATCTAATTTTCGTATTACTTCTGAGCTAGGTGGCACTCCCTTACAATTCTTATATTCCACGGGCGGTATGGAATCCGTCTTTGACTCGGCGAGGAAGTCCCCAACCCAAGTATGCCAAAAGGGTTGGAATTTCTGATTTTGATATGCCACACGGTACTAGACCAGTGTAATATAATATACCCAGATCGGCAAATCACGGTTTTAGGAAATGAGTTGTCTGAACTCGTGCCTTCTTCGGGGAACCACCTAACATCTCTTTATGCCTAATTTTATCCTGTTTGGAATCATGCATTATTCTAGTTTCAACATCTAAAAATTCTGACTTCAAACATGCATTTTATTCTGTTCTGAATTACCATGGCAGAATTTGAATTGGTGTCATCACACCAAAACTTGCAAGTTCTCTTTTCTGATCCATAATGTATCATACATAATTCTTTCATTAAAATATAGTTTAGCCCACCCAAACATGTAAACACTATAAAAGATTTCATGTTCTGAAAATACAAGTCAAAACTATGCTGAGATTATTCAAACATATGGTGGTCATGTATTCTTTTGGCAAACCATGCTACTCTTTGTTATATGCATATTCAACATGCATAACCCTCTCTTTTGAATTCAAAAATTCTACTCAAGTCATAGAATTAATCAAGACATTTCGTATCATGCTTTTCAAGGTGCATTTCAAAACATTTCATATTATACGAAAGATGGGAAAAATCGTACAAGAGAGGGATTCTTTATTATTCATGCCCTCAATTGACTATTCATCCTTAAACACCAGCTTACATATATATATATATATATATAATTTCGAATCAATTTGGGGGAAGGCCTGAAGACCAAAACAATATCATTAATATACATAATGCATACTAAAATCATGGATTTCAAAACCCATTTCTAGATTCATGCTTGATAGATCTTTAAATCATACTTGAATATTTCAACAAGCCCATGTAGTTTTAGGATAAACCCCACGTATCTTAAATTATAAGATCTGAAAGATGAAACCCGAATCTAGATAAATGAAATCTGTATCTTGATCCGTTTCTTGAGTATCTTCACTTAGGAAGATGAATTTTTGATCTATGGAAGGGAAAGAAAATTGAATCTTGATTTGTTTCTTGGAGATCTTGAACTTAAGGATTGATTTTCTTGATTTCTTGATCTTGGAGGAAACCCTAGTTTTCATCTTCTTCTTGAGAATAGAAAGGATTGAGATATTGTAAAACTAATAATATATGGATTATAATGCTTAGGGTTCAATTTATATTCGTGGAGAAGGTTTTTGGAGTGAGGGAAAGACCAAAATACCCCTACAAAATCACTTCCCAGTTGCTGAAATTTTCAGCTGACGACCAAGGCTGATAAGACATCAGATCTATGATAGCCCGTTAGCCTAAGTCGTCACCTGGGATCTAAAATTTTTGAGTTTCTGCCTAAGGCTGACAACATATTCTGATAAGTCATCAGATTTGTGACAAGCCGTCAGAATTGTCGTCACTCAGTTGCCAGGCTGATATGCTGGAGTAAAATGGGCATAACTCTTTCCTCCGATATTGGATTTTGGCAAAATTTATGGCATTGGAAAGAGGACTCAAAGACCTTTCATTTGATATATATTAGGCCACCAATTTTGTCCTATAAAAGGAGTTATAGTTGATTGAATTTGACCCAAGTTTTGACGTTCACTCAAACTCGAACGATAGGAAAGCTTTCAACTCATCCTTGAGTTTGGGGACCTCTATGATCTCAATTTATGATAAAATAGGTTCCCACATTACATAATTGATTAACATGTCAAATTTACATAGTATTTATGGCTTTTGGATCATCTACGCATAAAAATGATGATTTTCATTCTAGCTTGAAATGCAGGGTGTTACAACAAGAGTCCTAGGGATTCAGACAAGTCACGTTACGTAGAGTTTTGATCATGGGTGTAAAGTGTGCCACATTTATGAGCAAGAGGCTACGGGACATTTTTAGGAAATCATCTCTTTCTTTCATGATCTATCGTACTTATAGTATCTCTATCTTCTTTTAACTCATGCTCTTACATGATAGTTGAATATGCCTCCTCGTCGAGCCAACGCCCGCAAAAATGATAACCCGCCACCCTAGCCTGCTGACCCTCTGAATGAAAATGTAACCCATGCTGAATTTTGGGTTGTCTTTCAGGCGTTAGCCCAAGCTGTGACTACTAATGTTCAGGGCAACCATCAGGAGGCAGTCCCATTTCAACAAAATGGGGATTTAGCAGCAGCTAGAATTCGAGACTTCATTAGAATAAAGTCACAAAAGTTCTTTGGGTCAAAAGCAGGTGAGGACCCACACCTTTATTTAGATGAGGTAAAGAAGATCACCCAGATTATGCATGTTTTTTAGGTAGAGAGTGTAGAGTTGGCATCCTATAGATTGAAGGATGTAGCGTATGATTGGGTGGTCATGTGAAAGAATGGTAAAGGTGAGAATGAAGCTCCTATGAGATGGTAGTTGTTTCAGGATGCTTTTCTAGACAGGTTCTTTCCGCATGAAATGAGAGAAGCAAAGGTAGAGGAGTTTATAAACCTGAGGCAGGGCTCGATGATAGTGAAGGAGTACTACCTTAAGTTCAATCAGTTGTCTAAGTATGCCCCTGATATGATGGCTGACCCTAGGGCAAGTATGAGTAAATTTGTTATCGGAGTATCTGGTTTGGTAGTCAAGAAGTGTAGGACTGCCATGCTTATTGGGGATATGGAGCTTGATGGGTTGATGATTCATGCTTAACAGATTGAGGTATAAAATTTAAAAGAGAGAAAGAGGGGAAATAAGAAGGCTAGAATAGGGCAGTTTGAGTATGGCCAGACAAAGTATGAAGGGGAAAATCATTCACAATTTTAGAATCATTCATCTATGCCAGCGCCATCTTCATCTAATGCTCACACTCCCAGAGCTAGACAGAAGTTGTAGGGTAAGACTTCTATGTTCAGGTCTCAGAATAGTGTGAGTAAAAAACCCAGTTATCCTCCATGTGCTAAGTGTAGTAAGAATCATCCTGGTGAGTGCTTGTTAGGTCAAAAAGGTTGTTATGGTTATGGTAAGTTGGTACATTGGATCAAAGAGTGTCCGGATGCTAAGCAGGGAACAGGGATATTCGCCCCTCGACTCAGGCTACTAGCGCTCCAGCTCCTCTAGGTCGCAGTCCCTCCACAGGACGCATCATCCAGTATCGATGGCGATTAGCGCCAGCATTAATTTTATACTTTACCATACCGTCAAAAGAAAAAGGATTCACCAGATGTTGTCACTGGTATGCTTCGTGTCTTTCATCTTAATGTTTATGTGTTGTTAGACTCTGGGTTAAATTTCTCTTATGTAACCCCAATAGTTCTAGTAAATTTTGAAATAGGTCCTGAAAAGATCCCTGAGCCTTTATTAGTATCTACCCCAGTGGGTGAGTCAGTTGTTGCCAAACAGATCTATAGAAAGTGTCCTATTATTATCCTTCATAAAATCATGTTAGCAGATTTAATAGAGTAAGATATGGTCGACTTTAACCTTATTCTTGGTATGGATTGGCTCCGTTCCTGTTATACATCAATAGATTGTCGCACTCGAGTGGTAAAGTTTCAATTTTCAGATAAGCCAATTTTTGAGTGGGAAGGAAATTCTGTCTCCTAAGAGTCATTTCATATCCTATCCTAAAGCCAAAAAGTTGGTATCAAAAGGGTGTTGGGTGTATCTATCATCTAGTTCGAGACAAAGACACTAAGTCTGAGACTCCAACAATTCAGTTAGTCAGTGTAGTCAATGAGTTTTCGAATGTCTTTCCCAAAGATTTGCCAGGGGTACCTCCCAATAGGGAAATAGAATTCGGTATTGACCTTCTCCTAGGTACTAACCCTATCTCTATTCCTCCATATCGTATGGCTCCAACCAAACTTTAAGAGTTAAAAGAGCAGCTTAAGGATCTATTAGATAAAGGTTTCATAAGGCCTAGTGTCTCTCCATGGGGCACTCCTGTCCTATTCGTGTGAAAGAAAGATGGTTCCTTATGAATGTGCATTGACTATCGTCAGTTGAAAAAAGTCACAGTCAAAAACAAATATCCCCTTCCTACGATTGATGACTTATTCGACCAGCTCCAAGGTGCGAGTTATTTCTCTAAGATAGACCTTAGATCCGGCTATCATCAGCTTAAAGTGAGGGAATGTGATATTCCAAAGACAACGTTCAGAACCCGTTTGGTTATTTCGAGTTTCTAGTTATGCCATTTGATCTTACCAATGCCCAAGTAGCTTTCATGGACTTGATGAACAGAGTGTTCAAACATTATTTGGACATGTTTGGCATAGTCTTTATAGATGATATTCTTGTCTATTCTCGTAGTGAGGATGATCGTGCAGACCACCATAGAATTGTATTGCAAACTCTTAGAGATCATCAGTTGTTCACCAAGTTCAGTAAATATGAATTTTGGCTAAGATTAGTAGCTTTCCTTGGTCATATTGTTTCCAGTAACGGTATTAGGGTTGATCCCCAAAAGACAAGAGCAGTAATAAATTGGGCTAGACCTATTTCTCCATCAGACATTAAAAGTTTCTTGGGTTTAGTTAGTTATTATAGATGTTTTGTTGAGGGTTTAGATTGACCCAAAATAAAGTTAAGTTTCAGTGGTCAGATTCTTGTAAGAAAAGTTTTCATGAGTTGAAGACTCGACTCACTTCAGCCCCAGTTTTAGCACTACCTGATGGCACAGATGGGTTCATTGTATATTGTGATACTTCTAGAATTGGTCTGAGTTATGTATTGATGCAGAGAGGTAAGGTTATAACTTATCCCTCGAGACAGCTTAAGCCTCATGAAAAGAAATACCCTACCCATGATCTTGAATTAGCGACTGTTGTGTTTGCTTTAAAAATTTTAAGGCACTATCTTTATGAGGTGTATGTTGATGTGTTCTTGGATCACAAAAGTTTGCAGTATGTATTTACTCAGAGAGAGTTAAATGTCCATCAGAGAAGGTGGTTAGAAGTGTTGAAGGATTATGATATGAGTGTGTTGTATCATTCGGGCAAGGCCAATGCAATGGCAGATGTCCTTAGTAGACTGTCTATGGGCAGTATTGCTCATGTGGAGAATGTTAAGAGAGAGTTAGTTTGGGAAGTTCATCGGTTAGCTAGATTGGGTGTGAGGTTAGTTGACTCAGGTGAAGGGAATATTTGGGTTCAGAGTAGTTCAGAATTTTCTCTAGTCTCTGAAGTGAAAGAGAAGCAGGATAAGGATCCTAGTTTGGTCAAGTTGAAGGGTTCAGTTAAAGACCAAAAGGTAGAAGTTTTCTCCCAAGGGGGAGATGGTGTGTTGAGATACCAGAGTAGATTGTGTGTGTCATGTGTTGATGATTTGAGGCAGCGAATTATGAAAGAAGTGCATGGTGCGCGTAATTCCTTTCATCCAGCAGCCACCAAGATTTACCGCAATTAGCGGGAAGTCTATTGGTGGAGTGGTATAAAGATAGATATAGCAGAATTTTTAACCAAGCGTGCAACTTGTCAACAGTTTAAGGTTGAGCACCAAAGACCTAGTAGCACTTTGCAGGAGTTTGGCATACCCACTTAGAAGTGGGAAGTGGAAAGAGATGAATATGAACTTTGTGACTGGATTACCCCATTCGCGTCGTCAGTGTGATTCGATTTGGGTTATAGTAGATAGATTGACCAAGTCATCTCATTTCTTGCCAGTCCACACGTCCTACACAGCTCAAGAGATTCATGAATTCATCTTCAAGAGCACAAATAGGGATTCAAGTTCAAGATTCCTTAGTAACTGCATCTATTAAGGTATGTGGGGTTATGAACTAGGATACTTCTTTAATCCTTGTGCCTAAAGCTAGTTTTAAAGATGAATTTACATGAGTTTCAATTTAGGGTTCATACTCAATAATCATTATTTGAAGATTGTGATGTTACAAGTGATTTAAATGTTGATTTGCATGTCTATTTCACATCTTTGTGTTGTGATATAATTTTACATATTTCCAATTAAGTTTTTAAGCATGATATTGTGAGTTTAATTTCATTATCCTGATATTGTTGAAGCATTTCAAGAAGTATATTGAGCATGACGTTTTTCTATGAATTTACATGAGTTTAAAGCATGGGTTTTAAAGACCTAAGTTTAAGTATTGATATCTCAACAAGATTATGATTTTAAGCCTCTTTTATAAGTTGTTTACCAAGATTTATGAAAGAAATTGATCTTTTAATCGTAAGCTAAGATAAGGAATCCACATTGTTCACATATAGTTTGAGATTTTAAGAAAGAGAAACATAATTGGTTTTCATTATAAAAGAGAAGCATAATTGATTTTCATTATAAATCCTTGTGCTGTTTTAAGGTGGATTTCCTAAAGTTCTGAGCGATAAGTATGGAAGTAGTATTTAGCACCGAGTTGGGTATGATTCCAAAGGTCCCATGCCCCAGAACTATGCTCCATCGTAGGTGTATGATTTTGCCCATAGTGGGCTAAGATAGTAATCACTTAAGTTAAGTTTCTATTCCGATGGTAAGGGTAGAAAAGCTCTCCCCAATGTGCATAAGACGATGGACTCCATGATAGCTCATATGGTTTATGTCGGTTAGGAAAACCTCCCTAATAGTAAAAGTTAATAAATAGCTTTTGAGTGAATTTTCCTACAGCTTACACAAAAGAGTAAAGAATAACAGAATAGCTTTTAGAAACTAAGTGTAAAGGCTCACAGTGTTATATGTCTGATCAACATATACGTCTATGTGCTATATATTCTCATAATGTAGTTCAAGTGCTCAATTTCAGCAGCGTGAGTCATTTCGAGCATCTTCGACTACATCCCGACAATTGGTGAGTCCTCATAGTTCGAGGACTTAGTCATTTAATTTTTCAACTTATTAGTATAGATAATTCAGTATTTTCAGACAGTTCGAGTATAATACCCAGTACTTTTTCCTAGCTTGAAATCATCTCAAGAATGTTAGAAATATACTTTGAAAGATGAATCCACTTTTGTACTACATGTGGTATTTTCAAGATTTTCATTTTTTGTCATGTGGGAAATTCAATAAGCTTTCCATTGATATAAAATTCGCCTAAATTCGATAATCAAGTTAGAAGTTATGACAATTTCAAGTTTCCATCGTAAAACAGCGCCATATTGGTTAGTGGCGCGCCATGCCACATGCTAAAATGGCAATTGTCCTTTTCCAATGTCTCATCGTGATTTCCTCTGTGTCGCGCCAAAGTTCCAAGTTGCAAAAGAAGGGGAATGCGATGGCTCTATGTCGCGCCATCCCTCAATTTCCCCATTGTCAAAATCCAGTGACACTGCGCGATAGCGCCGCATCGCGCCAAGGGTCCAATTCGGAAAATTTTTACTGAAACTAAATGACGCATCCAAGGTTAAAAGGGTCAACTTTCCAGCTCTATTTAAGTCCTTTAACACGTGATTCAGCCACTTTTCACTTAAAATAGACTAGTTTCTCTCAAGTTTCTCTCAAGAACAAGCTAGGATTTTCATAGAAGATCCAATAAGTTTCACCATCAATCTTCACAGAATCACGAACTAAGGTATGCGTTGTGTTCATTCATGGATTCCTTCCATCCATGAAGATGAAGAACCTTGTTTTATCTATAAATCATGGTTTTTATGTTGTAGGTTATTTGTAATCATGTTCCTAACGTTGATTGATTTCAAAGTTGGAATCTTTGTGTATTTATCATGATATTATGTTACCATGCAAGATAAAATCCATGAATGTAGTTGCTTATGATGTGTAATTTGATGAATTCACTTATGCCCTAAGTTGTGCGTGCAAGGTGGTTGATAAAATGCTTGAAAAAGAAGAAATCATGCTTTATAGCTCAAGACATAAGCTAAATGTGACATGCTTATCATCCTTCTATGTTTAAATGGTTTTCATGTTATTATTGTGAAATGCGTATGTTGTCGGAATGTTCATGATATTAGAATATGAGATTATGATATGATTATCAGCATTCTCGTCCATGTTAGATAGTATGATAACCCTGTACTTCGTGAAATCCACAACTTATTCAATTATGTATTGTTGATGCGGGTATTTTACTTGATAAAGTCGTCCTTCGTCAGTTCCCTTCTATCGAGTCCTGGGGGGTACTTGTACCCAAAACATTAGTTGTGTGCCTAGATCCATGTCATGTTTTCATGATACTCTCAGTCAAGCTATGATCCTTAGACTTCAGACAGTCTTATGACTCAGGAAATCTCCATGATCTCATAAACTCAGTCAGTAATCAGATATCAGTAGTATTCCATCAGTCAACAGAATTCAGTAACTCACTCCATGTTCAGTTCAATAAATCATATTCAGGGTCTATTCAGATGAGAGTAGAAATTAGCACCGAGCGAACCCACGGATAGGAACTCACCTGTTATATGAGGGTGTGATTCTTAGAAGCAATCCTTGCATTCCAAAACTATGTAGCCAGCATAGGTTGAGACATCATAGCCTGCTATATGAGGGTAGATGAGGTGGCTTAGCCTGTTATATAAGGGTTCCCACCGTTCTCACCAGAGTTACCTGTTATATTAGGGTCACTCACATGTTGTCCCTACCAGTGGCGTGGTATTGACACCTTTCTAATCAGGGCATAGGTTGGACCCCAATTCAACTGTAATGCATCATTTGGGGCATGTCGATTAGATGACTACCTCCCACATTCTCAATATCAGTCTCAGTAAAAGAACTCAAATAGTTCTTCAGAATTCAGGACTATCAGATACAGTACAGAACTTAGCTAGTTCCATCAGATTCAGGATTGTCAGATACAGTCACTCATGTTACCAGTTATCAAAATTCAGTCATTAGTCATGTTAGTCATCAGCATACTCATGTTATCACGATTTCAAATATAGTTACTATATATGCATGCATGTATTCTCACGTTCATATTAGTCAGCTAGCCAGTATTGTTCATGCATATAAACCCCATGCATTCAGCCTACCTCTCATGCATACCAGTACATTCAAAGTACTAACGCATTTGCACTATGCTGTCTTATACCATAAGTTCAGAGACACAAGCTCCAGAGCATCAGTAGATTCCAAATATCAACAATCAGAGTTAGCAGTGAGTCCTCATCCTTCGAGGACATGATTATTTCCCTATTATCTCATTAATTAGTTTATTAGTTGGAGTTAGTTGGAGACATGTCCCATCAACTCCTTACTCAGACAGTTCTGTCAATTAGAGGTTTTCCAGACTACTATGTTCAAATAGTTATTTCAGTTGTTTTTGGTATTACATACCCCGTTTAGATGTTATGTTTTACTTCAGTTATGTAAACCTTATGGACTTTCAGTTCATGTTTCCGCATTATTCAGTATATTATGCAGTATACAGGTACAGATATCAGTCATGGGTTAGCTTATGGTTCTTTAGGGTCATGAGCACCGTGTAGTATTCTGGGTACCAGATTTAGGGCGTTACAAACTTGGTATCAAAGCCTAAGGTTTAATAGAGTCCTAGGAATTCTGAAAGCCGCATCTAGTAGAGTTTTGTACGTGAGTGTGTTGCGCGCCACATTTATGTATAGGAGGCTATAAGATGTTTTAGGAACAGTTTCCTCTCTTTTAGTATTCTTGTCGTGCCAGTGAGCATAATCTTAAGTCAATCTCTCAGTCTAATCCATTTCTCCCTTTCTTCTACAGAACATGCCTCCTAAGAGAAGAAATGGGAATCAGCCAGCCCCTCCAAGCTGCATTCACTACTCTTGCTAACTCAGTTGCTGCTCAGAATAAATGACCAGCTGTCATTCCATCTAATCCAGTGGCAAATTCAGCTGCAGCCAGGATTCGAGATTTCACCCAAATGAATCCTCCATCCTTTCTTGGGTCTAAGATAGATGAGGACCCTCAAGAATTCCTAGATCAGGTGCAAAAGGTTACAGACATAATAAGGGTTACATCTAGTGAGAGTGCTGAGCTAGCTGCACATCAATTGCAGAATGTGGCTCATACTTAGTTCAAGCAGTAGAAGTCAGAGAGGGCAGACGATGCAGGGTCAGTAGAGTGGGAGGAATTTGCTTCAGCGTTCCTTGATACATTCTTTCCCCTAGAGCTTAGAGAAGCTAAGGTGCTAGAATTCATCAACCTCAAGCAGGGCAATATGACAGTGAAAGAATATTCTCTTAAGTTTACTTAATTAGCCAGATATGCCCCTTATGTGGTTGCAGATAGCAAGGCAAGGATAAGTAAGTTTGATTCAAAGGTGAATGATAGCGTGGTTAATGAGTGTAGATCCGCCATGCTGAATAGTGATATGAAATTAGCCAGGCTCATGACTCATGCTCAGTAGATAGAAGAGCAGAAGATTAAGATGAGGGAGAAGCAGAATAAGAGAGCGAAGACAGGTAGTTTCAACTTTGCTCAGCCTAAGTCAGAAGGAGGAAACCGTTCTCAATTTCGTCCTAAGTCAACAGTTCCAGTTCCTTCTTCAGCCAGTACTCCAGTTCCTAAGTTCAGAGAGGGTAACAAAGATAAAGCGCCAGGCTCTAAGTCCCAGGGTAGTGTTAGCAGTGCCCGTACCTATCCTCTTTGCCAGACTTGTGGCAAGCACCATCAGGGTATTTGCACAGCTGGCAGTGGTATTTGTTTCAGATGTGGCAAGCCAGGCCACAGAGTCAGAGACTTTCCTCAGCCAGGCCCTCAAGGTCAACAGAATCGCTCCTCAGCTCAGTCCAATTGCCCAAATCAGCAGGGTGCTACCTCCAGTGCTACTAATGGGCAACGCACAAATCGTCTCTATGCTCTTCAGTCCCAACAAGGTCAGGAAAATTCTCCTGATGTGGTTACCGGTATGTTACAAATCTTTCATGTGCATGTTTACGCTTTGCAAGATCCAAGAACTTCTTTGTCTTTTGTCACTCCTTATATAGCAGTCGATTTTGGAGTCAGTCCCAAAATTCTAGCAGAGCCCTTTTCAGTCCCTACCCCAGTGGGTAAAACCATCATAGCCCGATAGGTATACAGGAACTGCCTGGTTATAATATCTCAGAAAGTTACCTCAGTAGACTTAGTCGAATTAGAGATGACTGATTTGTCATTCTCGACATGGATTGGCTTTATTCCTGCTATGCCACAGTCGACTGCAAAAATAGAATAGTCCAGTTTCAGTTTCCAAATAAAACCATCCTAGATTGGAAGGTAGTGTATCAGTTTTCAAAGGTCAGCTTGTTTCCTACCTTCGGACATAGAAAATGATATCTAAAGGATGTGTCTATCATCTTGTTTAAGTTAAGGACACTAGTTCTAAAAGTCCTAGTCTTGAATCAGTCCCAGTAGTGAATGAATATTCAGATGTCTTTCCCGAAGATCTTCCAGGAATTCCTTCCGAAAGGGAAATAGACTTCGGTATTGATCTTCTTCCAGATACTCAGTCTATCTCTATTCTGCCATACAGAATGGCACCAGCAGAACTCAAAGAACTGAAAGAACAATTGAAGGATCTCTTAGATAAGGGATTCATCAGAACCAGCATTTCCCTATGGGGCGCTCCAGTATTATTTGTGCGCAAGAAAGACAGTTCTTTCAGAATGTGTATCGGTTAAGAACAAGTATCCTCTTCCTATAATCGATGACTTGTTTGACCAACTTCAGGGGGACAGTTATTTCTGTAAGATAGATTTCAAATCTGGCAATCATCAGCTTAGAGTTAGGGAATGTGACATTCCGAAAATAGTTTTCCAAACTCAGTATGGTCACTTCAAATTTCTAGTCATGTCATTTGGTCTTACCAACACCCCAACCACTTTCATGGACTTGATGAACCGTCTATTCAAGCAGTACTTGGACATATTTGTCATAGTCTTCATAGATGATATTCTGGTTTATTCCCGCAGTAAGCGCGATAATGCAGACCATCTCGGGATAGTACTTCAGACTCTCAGAGATCATCAGCTATCCGCTAAATTCAGTAATTAAGAGTTTTGGCTAAGGTCATAGCATTCCTTGGTCACATCATTTCCGGTGATGGCATTAGAGTAAATCCTCAAAAGACCAAAGCAGTAAGAAACTGGCCTCGCCCTGTCTCTCCATCAGATATTAGGAGTTTCTTGGGTTTGGCTGGCTATTACAGATGGTTTGTTGAGGGATTTTCTTCTATTGCATCTCCTATGTCCAGATTGACTCAGAAGAAAATCAAGTTTCAGTGGTCAGATCCTTGTGAGAAGAGTTTTTAGGATTTGAAGACTCGACTCACCTCAGCTCCAGTTTTAGCTCTTCCAGATGGTCCAGATGGGTTCGTAGTGTATTGTGATGCATCTAGAGTAGGTTTGGGTTGTGTCCTCATGCAGCATGGTAAGGTCATAGCCTACGCCTCCAGACAGCTTAAACCCCATGAGAAGAATTATCCTACTCATGACTAAGTTAGCCGCCGTAGTCTTTGTCTTGAAGATTTGGAGACATTATCTCTACGGAGTTCATGTAGATGTCTTCACAGATCATAAGAGTCTTCAGTATGTCTTTTCTCAGAAAGATCTCAATCTTCATCAGAGAAGGTGGTTAGAGCTCTTGAAAGATTATGACATGAGTGTTCTCTATCATCCGGGCAAGGCCAATGTAGTGGCCGATGCTCTCAGTAGACTGTCTATGGGTAGTGTTGCTCATATGGATGACAGTAAGAAGAAGTTAGCTCAGGAAGTACATTAGCTTTCCAGACTAGGCGTTCGCTTAGTCGATACAGATGAAGGTGATATATAGGTTTAGAGTAGTTTAGAATCATCTCTAGTTTCCAAGGTGAAAAAAAAGCAAGATATAGATCCCAGCCTTGTCAAGTTGAAAGAGTCAATTCAAGATCAGAAAGTAGAGGTTTTCTCCCAAGGAGGAGATAGTGTTTTGCGTTGTCGAGGTCGCCTCTGTGTTCCAGGTGTAGATGACTTAAGGCAGCGAATTCTTGTAGAAGCGCATGGTGCGCGCCACTCTAATCATCCAGGGGCCACAAAGATGTATCGCAACTTGCGGGAAGTCTATTAGTGGAGTGGGATGAAGAGAGATATTACAGAGTTTGTGGCTAAGTACTCTACATATCAGCAGGTTAAGATAGAGCATCAGAAGCCTAGTGGTCCTATGCAGGAGTTCATTATTCCTACTTAGAAGTGGGAAGAAGTGAACATAGACTTTGTGACAGGTTTGCCTCAAACTCATCATCAGCATGATTCAGTCTGGGTCATTATAGACAAAATGACCAAATCAGCCCATTTCCTTTCAGTCTATACCTCTTATTCAGCCGAGGATTATGCCAAACTCTACATCAGGGAGTTGGTCAAATTGTACGGTGTTTCGCTATTTATTATCTCAGACAGAGGTACCCAATTCACCTCTTATTTCTAGAAAGCGTTCCAAAAGGGTCTTGTACCCAAGTTAAATTTAAGTACAGCCTTTCATCCTTAGACAGATGGTCAAGCAGAAAGGACCATTCAAACTCTAGAAGATATGCTAAGGGCGTGTACAATTAATTTCAAGGGTAGTTGGGATGACCACTTGCCTTTGATTGAGTTTGCATACAACAGCTATCATTCCAGTATTCACATGGCTCCATTCGAAGCTCTCTATGGTAGGAAATGTAGATCTCCAATTGGTTGGTTCGAAGTTAGTGAGGCCTCAGTTATAGGGCCTGACTTGGTATTCAATGCCTTAGAAAAAGTTTAGTTGATTAGAGAACGACTCCGGGCTGCTCAGAGCCTACAGAAGTCTTATGCAGATGTTCATAGAAAAGATCTCGAGTTTGAGATTGGTGACTATGTCTATCTAAAGATCTATCCCATAAAGAGAGTGAAGCGGTTCCGTAAGAAAGGGAAACGCAGTTCCCGATATGTCGGTCCCTTCAAGATTCTCAGTCAATTCGGCAAGGTAGCTTATGAGCTCGAATTGTCTTCAGATCTAGCCTTAGTTCATCCAGTCTTCGATGTCTCCTTGCTCAAGAAGTGTATAGGTGACCCAGCAGTTGTAGTCCCTATTCAGAGTATCGATGTTCAGAATAGCCTCTCTTATGAAGAGATTCCAGTCGAAATCCTAGACTATTAGACTCGTAGATTGAGGAACAAAAAAGTCCCTCTAGTTAAAGTTCTTTGCCGAAATCAGTCCGTCGAGGGAGCTACTTGGGAAGCAGAAGTAGATATGCGTACTAAATATCCTCACCTCTTCTCCGCCAACTTAGATCAAGCTCAAGGTAACAGTTTTCCTTAAGAATACTCAGTTTCATATTCAGTGTTCATCACAGACTTGGTATCAAGTACCATCGCATATTCAGTCATGCATTTATGTATCGGTTCAGTTATATAATTATGCATCAGACATGTATTCTCATTAGGAGAAATTTAGTTCCTCAGAACACCCCGTTATGCATTCATGAATCAATTACACATGCATCATATATGCATGTTCAATATGATATGTTTAGTTATCAGTCATGTCAGTCATGAGATCATGTTCCAGTTATTCATGTTCAGTATGTACGTCGGTTATTTTCTCCCCTCACTCTCAATCTCATTCGAAGATGAATGTTCTCAAGGGAGAGATATTGTAATACCTCGTACTTTTTCCTAGCTTGAAATTGTCTCAAGAATGTTTTGAAAGATGAATCCACTTTTGTACTACATATGGTATTTTCAAAATTTTCACTTTTTGTCATGTGGGAAATTCAATAAGCTTTCCTCAATATGAAATTCGCCTAAATTCAATAACCAGGTAACAAGTTATGACTATTTCAAGTTCCCATCATAAAACAGCATCATATTGGTCAGTGGCGCGCCGCGCCACAAGGTAAAATGACAATTGTCCTTTTCCAGTGTCTCAGCGTGATTTTCTCTGTGTCGTGCCAAAGTTCCAGGTCGCAAAAGAAGGGGCAATGCGATGGCTCTACGTCGCACCATCCCACAATTTTCCAATTGTGAAAATCCAGTGACACGACACGATAGCGTCGCGTCGCGCAAAGGGTCCAATTTGGGAAATTTTTACTAAAATTAAATGACGCAACCAGGGTTAAAAGGGTCAACTTTCCAGCTCTATTTAAGTTCTTTAACACGTGATCAGCCACTTTTCACTCAAAATATACTAGTTTCTCTCAAGTTTCTGTAACACCCCGATTTGCTGAAACGGAATGCTACACGGTGCTCATGACCCCGAAGGACCACAAGCTAACCCATGATTAATATCTGTACCTGTATACTGCAAATCATGAGGTAATAATGCGGAATACATAGAATTGTAAGGCCATAAGGTTCAACTGAATACAATCATGTGGGTGAAAATACCCAAAACAACTCAATCTGGACATAAATCTTAACATAAATCTGAAAGTAAATCTGAAAGCCTCTAAACTGTCTGAATAAGGAGTTGAAGGTACATGTCTCCAACTAACTCCGTAAAACTGAACTAAAGAAATAAGTAAATGAATCAAATCATATTGTCCTTGGATCAATGAGGACTCACTGTGTCTCTGTGACTAGAGTGTTACCGCTATTGCTGGGCTAGAGCTCGTGTCTCGAAACCTATGGTGTAACATGAAAAGAAAGCACCATAGCGCAAATGCATCAGTACAACTAGAGTACTGAGTATACGAGGAAGGTAGGCTGAACATAAAGGGTTTCATGCATGAACAATACTGACTAACTAATATGAATGTGGGAGTGCAAACATACATATATAAAAATTGGGACCATGAATACGTGATAGCATGACCTGTAAGCTAATACATGGTTTATTGATAACTATCATGACTGATACTAAAACTGATAACATGGACGACTGTATCTAACAGTCCTGTATATACTGAAATTTGAAGAACACCCTGAGTTCTTTCACTGAGACTGATACTGAAACTGTGGGAAGTAGTGTTTAACTGACATGCCCCATGTATGCCGTTATGGCTAAGCTGGGGTCCAATCTCTACCCCGACTGGAGGGGTGTCAATACCGTGCCACGGGTAAGGACAGCGTGTGAGTGACCCTTATCTGGCGGGTACTCAATGAGAATGGTGAGAACCCTAAACTGACGAGTTAAGCCACCTCATCAACCCTAATCTGACGGGTTAAGAAGTCTCAACCTACGCTGGCTACGTAGTTCTGGAACACAAGGATGACTACTAAGAATCACACCCTGAACTGGCGGGTGAGTTACCATCCTTGGGTTCACTCGGTCCTAACCTCTACTCCCATCTGGAGGGACTGAACATGAATAACTGACTGTACATGACTTAATCTTACTGAATTCCGTTGACTGGCGAAATGTTACTGATATCTGACAACTAAGATCATGAGGTTTTCCTAAGTCACATGACTGACTGAAGTCTATGGAATCATAGCTTGAGTTCGGAAATCGTGAAACATGACATAGATCTAGGCACACAGCTATAGTTTTAGGGTACAAGTACCCCCAAGACTCGATGGAAGGAAACTGACACACATGACTGACTTGATCATAAGAGTAGAGTCCATAATTTATAATATCATAAGTAGGGATCTCATACTAAGCATGGTTATCAACAATGTATTGCATGGAAAGGATTTCATATCACATGGAAGTACTTGCACAATCTTAATATCATGTTCATTGCATAATCATATTGGCAACACATAATAATAGCATGGAAGTTCATGTGGATTGCATGGTTATCATACATCCTGTTCATAAGTAGGATTCGCAAGTAAACATAGCATAATCTCATAAAAATAGTTCATGAGTATTCCAAAAATATTTACAAGGCACATTATCAATCATAGAAGTCATTGGAACGTAAGGGCATATCATGAATCCTTCACTTAGTCACAATTTAGCTATATTGCATGATTTCTAGTTCCTTAGGAATTTTATAAAACACCTTACATGCACATCTTAAGCATAGGTGAATTCATCAAATTATACATCATGAACAACCAAATTTACATGTTTCCAACTCATATGATATCATGAATTCACAAAAACATATAAAAATTCCATCTTGGGAATCACCCAATATCAACAACATGATCATCAACACCCAACAATATAGAAATCATACTTTATAATGAAAAAGAGGAAAACAAACAAGCATCAACATGGGTATGATCATATCACCACAATCAACCAAGCTTTTGTATTTTAAAGATTGATTCTTGAACTCCACGGACAAAAGGAATCCGTGGATGAACACTACGCATACCTTAGAAGGAAGATTCTTGATGATTGACAGAGGAATTTCCTTGAAATCGGATCTTCAAGCTTAGTTATGTAATCCTAGTTGTTTTTCTCCTTTAGTGCTCTTGGATGATGAGCTTTGAGATGAAAATAGGGTTGCAGTATGTTTAGAAGATATATATTTCGTAGGGTTAAGTTTAGGGACGTGTAAGGAGTATTTAAAGACTTAATTACCTTTAAAATAACTCAAGACTGAGTGTTTTTGACACCTGGAATTGACTTAGGCGGTGCCCAAGTGATCGCTTATGCTTGGGTTGGGCGGTGCCTAACCAATCGCCTATGCTTACTGTCTCTCACGAAAATGGGCATAACTTTTCGCTCGGGTATTGAATTAAGGCGAAATTGATATCGTTGGAAAGCTAATTCGATTCTCTACAATTTGGTGGGTCTAATCGGCCAAAATACCACATTAACATTGAGTTATACTCATTCAAAGATGACCCTTGCAAAATCGAACACTAAAACTTGATGGATTCAAAAACTCTTAGCTTGTATTACCTTAAGAGACTCATATGAACATGCTTAATGGATCATAAGCTATCCTATCACTAGGATATTCATGGTAAGTCATGTACTCAAGTATGAATCACAGGATAGGAGATTTCATACGTAGGAATACTTATTCACTTCCTAGCTTAGAAACATGCGGGGTATTACAGTTTCTCTACAGAACAAGCTAGGATTTTCATAGAAGATCCAATTTCAAGAAAGTTTCACCGTCAATCTTCACGAAATCACAAACTAAGTTATGCGTTGAGTTCATTCATGGATTCTTTCCATCCATGAAGCTAAAGAACCTTGTTTTATCTATAAATCATGGTATTTATGTTGTGGGTTATTTGTAACCATGTTGCTAACATTGATTGATTTCAAAGTTGGAATCTTTGGGTGTTTATCATGATATTATGTTACCATGCAAGATAAAATCCATGAATTTAGTTGCTTATGATGTGTAATTTGATGAATTCACTTATGCCCTAAGTTGTGCATGCAAGGTGGTTGATAAAATGCTTGAAAAAGCAGAAATCATGCTTTATAGCTCAAGACATAAGCTAAATGTGACATGTTTGTCATCCTCCTATGTTTAAATGGTTTCCATGCTATCATTATGAAATGTGTATGTTGACGGAATGGCCATGATATTAGAATATAAGATTATAATATGATTATCAGCATTCTCGTCCATGTTAGATAGTATGATAACCCTGTACTTCGTAAAATCCACAACTTATTAAATTATGTATTGTTGATGTGGGTCTTGTACTTGATAAAGTCATGCTTCGTTAGTTCCCTTCTATCGAGTCCTGGGGGTACTTGTACCCGAAACATTAGTTGTGTGCCTAGAACCATGTCATGTTTTCATGATACTCTTAGTCAAGCTATGATCCTTAGACTTCAGACAGTCTTATGACCCAGGAAATCTCCATGATCTCATAAACTCAGTCAGTTGTCAGATATCAGTAGTATTCCATCAGTCAACAGAATTCAGTAACTCAGTCCATGTTCAGTTCAGTAAATCATGTTCAGGGTCTATTCAGATGAGAGTAGAAATTAGCACCGAGCGAACCCAAGGATGGGAATTCACCTATTATATGAGGGTGTGATTCTTAGAAGCAATCCTTGCATTCCAAAACTATATAGCCAGCATAGGTTGAGACATCATAGTCTGCTATATGAGGGTAGATGAGGTGGTTTAGCCTGCTATATGAGGGTTCCCACCGTTCTCACTAGAGTTACATGTTATATTAGGGTCAGTCACATGTTGTCCTTACCAGTGACGTGGTATTGACACCCTTCCAATCAGGGCATAGATTGGACCCCAATGCAACTGTAATGCATTATTTGGGGCATGTCGGTTAGGTGACTACCTCCCACAGTCTCAATATCAGTCTCAGTAAAAGAACTCAAATAGTTCTTCAGAATTCAGGACTATCAGATACAGTACGGAACTTAGCTAATTCCATCAAATTCAGGACTGTCAGATACAGTCACTCATGTTATCAGTTATCAGAATTCAATCATTAGTCATGTTAGTCATCAGCATCCTCATGTTATCACGATTTCAGATATAGTTACTATGTATGCATGCATGTATTCTCACATTCATATTAGTCAGTTAGCCAGTATTGTTCATGCATATGAACCCCATGCATTCAGCCTATCTCACATTCATACCAGTACATTCAAAGTACTAACGCATTTGCGCTATGGTGTCTTATACCATAGGTTCAGAGACACGATCAGGCTCCAGAGCATCAGTAGATTCCAAATATCAGCTGTCAGAGTTAGCAGTGAGTCCTCATCCTTCGAGGACATGATTATTTTTCTATTATCTCATTAATTAGTTTATTAGTTGGAGTTAGTTGGGGACATGTCCTATCAACTCCTTATTCAGACAGTTCAGTCAATTAGAGGCTTTCTAGACTACTATGTTCAGATAGTTATTTCAGTTGTTTTGGGTATTTCATACCCCATTTAGATGTTATGTTTTACTTCAGTTATGTGAACCTTATGGCCTTTCAGTTCATGTTTTCGCATTATTCAGTATATTATGCAGTATACAGGTACAGATATCATCATGGGTTAGCTTGTGGTCCTTCAGGGTCATGAGCATCATGTAGCATTTTGGATACCAGATTCGGAGCATTACATTGAGTTAGCTGGGGTCCTGTCCGAGTGGCTCTCTAGCATTAGTAGTAGAGACTTGTCAGACTGCTAGATTTGCTTTAGATTTTCAGTATTGATAGATCAGACTCTTGAGTTCAATATTTTTCAAATATTATATTCAGACATCTCCAGCTTAACTCATATAGAATTCCGCATTTTAGCTTTGATTATATGTCTATAATTCTCTATTATGAGCTTTAGATTTAGTAGAAGGCTTACAGGGTTAGCTTGAGGCTATTCGTAGTCTTGAGCACCGTATGACATCTCGGGACCCGTTTTCGAGGCGTTACAGTCTTTGTTCATAATTTTTTTTAATCACATTTCTACTCATTCACCTTCAAGAATGGTTATTACAGGTCTCATTTTCTTTAATTAATGGATTATAATCATATGTACATGTTTTATAAATTTTCATTAGAAGCTCATTTTCATGTCTTGAAATTTATCATATGTACAAGACTCACATCAATATCACTTTGAAAGGACAAATGCATCACTACTTTATGTTTCTTTATTTTGATGGATTATTTATAAAACTTATCAATTAAGTTGAACGATAACCGCATGGTTAATACCTTTCATATAATAATTATTACCTTAATCTTTTGAAGGACCATCTGTAAAGCCCATAATGTTCTTCCTTTTTATCATTACCACAGTGATGATCAATGTTTTGCCATTTGTAATGTTCATGTTCATTTGTACAATCATAATAGTGATTTGGTCATCGTTCAGATTTATCATGTATTGCTTTCACATTTAATCCATGGAATAGAGCATATTCAATAAAACGGGCTTCACAATTTTTGTCAAAAGCATATCAATTTGCTCAGTCATCATCAACATATTGCGTTGAGACTTGAATTGAATTTCTTATCCATATATTTGGTCATATTTGAGACTGAACCCAACTATCACAATGATGACTATTTTTTTTCCTTCACACCTATATTTATACATTCAATGACTTGTCTTCTTTCAGACATATTTTACATTGTTGCCACATTCACATAAGAGAATGGAGCAAACTAATTGGATGGATTTCATGACTTTTAACTGAAAGTATATTATTGGGTGGATTTCATTATCCATTACTATGGTGCATGAGGACTTAAACCCAATGTCTTACCCACGTAAAAGTGTGTTAGGCTATAATACAATAGGATTAGAACAAACATCTTATCATCATGGTGCAATGGGACTTGAACCCGATGTCTTACCTCCATAAAGTCATATTAGCCTATAATATGTTGATACATGAACTCAACATCTTATCATCAAGGTGTATCAAGACTTGAATTCGATGTCTTATTCTTACCGTGTGTTGGGACTTGAACCCACCGTCTTACCTTCATATAATATTTATCACAAGTTGTCTCATTCGCTTCGAGAAATGAAGCAGAATTTTGAGTATCCACAATTAGACATAAAATAATCACATTATTAAAAAAATTCTATGAGCAACAGAGCAGTTTATTAATAATAAACATATCAAGCATTTGAAAACATTTAACTTTAATGATCATAATAACCAATCATAATTAATAATACCTTGAACGTACTATCACTTAATTAAATAGCTACAAAGTTAAATTTTTATTTATATCAAGCCCTTATGAAAATATTTATTTGCAATTTAATGGTCGTATATTCTTATAATTTTGTAATTGACATTGCTAAGGAGACGGATATGTATTTCGTAATGATACTATTAACATTTAATAAAGATACATCTAATGTTGATATCCAAATAAATATGATCATCATATCTCTTAAATATAAAAAAAAAAACTCAAAATATAATTAAAATTACATTGACATTTTAAGGATAATCAAACAATACCAAATATGAGCTAGAATATATACATATATAAATATATATACACATATATAAATATCTATATATATTTATATATGTATATATATATTTATATATGTATATATATATAAAGTAAGAACAACAAGAATAAAGGGAGAAGAGGGAGACTTCATCATTTCTCTTGAGGATGAGAGATCATCTTGATTGTTGAGAATACAATGAACAAGACCCCTCTATTTATAGGGGAAAATACTCCTATTTCCTGACTAAAAGACAGATACTTCAAATCCTGATAGATATCAACTAGATCTTGATAGATCTTATTAGATTTTGATAAACATTCACTATAATGTAAATACATCTATAACACTCCCCCTTGAATGTCTAGATAGATAATGTGCCTCGTTAAAACCTTACTAGAAAAAACTCAGTGGGAAAAAAATCTAGTGAAGGAAAAAGAGCACATCTCTAACAATACGCATATAGGCTGCCTCATTAAAAACCTTACAAGGAAAACTCAATGGGATAAAACCTTGAAAGGGAAAAAGAGTACAGCGCGTATTTGCTCCCCTAATGAGAACATCCTTAAACCTTTGCATCCCGATCTTGTGCACCATCTTCTTGAAAGTTGCAGTTGAAGGAGACTTGGTGAATACATCAGCCACATTGCCACTTGAACGAATCTGTTGCACGTTAATATCACCATTCTTTTAGAGCTTATGTATAGAAAAGCTTTGATGAAGTGTGCTTCGTTCTTTTTCCTTTTATGAATCCTCCCTTAAGATGTGCTATATATGCATGTTGCATTATCTCTGTATAAAATTGTGGGTACATTGTCATATTTCAAACCACATTTTTCTCGAATGAGATATATCATGGATGTCAACCACACACATTCTCAGTTCACTTCATGAATAGCTATTATCTCAACATGATTCGATGAAGTGGATACGATAAACTGTTTTGTATATCTCCAAGATATGACAGTATCCCCACATGTGAACATATAGCCTGTTTGAGATCGAGCTTTATGCGGGTCAGATAAGTACCCAACATCAGCATAGCCAACAAGATCGGGACTGCAAGTTTTAGAATAAAGTAAGCTCAGGCCTTTTATCCCATTTTGATGTCTCCTATTAGGAGCAGAAATATACCTTGCTAATAAAATAATCAAAAGGCTATATCATGCTTTGTAGTATTTGCAAGATACATTAGTACACCAATTGGACTAAGATATGATACTTCAGGACCGATCTAATTTGGTATGTTTCTCATTTCAGCAAATAATCTTATTGCTTTTGAAAACTCTCTAAGAGTTTCAATGATTTTCAAACCATCAATTTATCCCTTATAAGGATAATAAACAAGTTTCCCAGAAACTTTATATGCTTCGGACATTTTTGAATCCTTTAGGGATTTTTATATAGATTATTGTCAAGTGATAATATCCAACATGTCAAGTGTGACATCTTCAAATGTCTAGACTGCAAATCAAATCAGTTTTACGCTTACCAAAATGCATCCTTTCAGATCACTTGATAAATGTTTCTACGTCAGCATGCTTAAATAAACGTAGAATTTAGATCCTCGTAATCTTTTGCAACATTGTGTCAATATTGTATCAAAGATACTGATTATATATCATTTCATATTGTTTCACACTGTGACATAACATTTTGAGATCTCATCACTTCATTATTTTCAAGTACCTGAACCTTTCATAAGGTTTCATGAAGTGTTATGTCGTAGGCTTTTCAAAAGCACATTGCCTTCTTATTATGATTATTTGCTCTTTATTTTTCAACGATTATTTCATTTAGAACCGATTAGTCTACCATGCTTCACGCATGCATAGACTTTGTCCTTTAGGGACACAAAATAGGAGCACTTGCAGCTTAAGCATGAAATGCTTTCAACATTTGAATTATCTTTTGAATGAGGATCTGATAATAATTCCTAACATGTTTCATAGCTGCTTATAATCTCCCCCTTATATTAGAAAAACTAACATTCATCCTCATTCTTTTTTGAGGAATCAATCTTTGTGCATCATGGTATATTCATTAATCGTATACTGCACATCAAAACTATTAGATGGAATAGTTGGTTCCTGACTTAGAACCAACTTTGAGGGGAAATTAATTGTAATTCATTGGTTTGATGCATACAAGTACTTTTGTATATAATATTTCAAACCAACACATGAAGTTTTTGTTCTCAATGGTTTAACTATTTATTGAAGGCATTCGATGCTAAACCATGATCATCAAGATGAATTGTCTTGATTGCACAATCTGAAAGTTATGTTCTTAACTCAATTTTATTGAGCAAGCGACTTTATGAATGTCAAACTACTGGTTGACAATAAACGCACATTTGATCATCTTATATTGATGCATCTTAATAGATCACATGACTGGTGAACGGGCCTATATTCACCTTTTATACTTTTCAGATTTTAAGGGATCCAATCCCAATATTAGTTGGTCCAACCAACTTATTATGAGAACAAGCAACATTAAAAGTAGTGAAGAATTTTCTAATTCTTCAATATATGTTACATACTCAGTATGCACATCTTTGAAATGTCACAATCATTCATATCAATTTATGAACTTTTATACTAGTAAACTCCAAGTTTACCGTGACATGTACCTTTATTCTTTAGTAAATTTCAGATTTACTATTACATTAATAAATTTCAGATTTACTACTTCAGAAGTAGATTTCAAAATAACTTTTCTCAATTATTCAGCCTTTTTCGGAGGTGAGTTGTGATACCATCACAATCAAGTACACATTTGCATTAATAAGCTTCTCATTCCCCATGAATGAAATATAATCATGTCTTAATATGATAGCTATTACAAAAGCAAATTGAGGCATACATATGATTTATTGCTACCACATTCAATTCAAGGAATAGAGCATATTTAATTGGACATGTTTCACTAAATACTCATTATTTTGTCTTAGCCATCATAATATCATCAATATGGTGCATTGAGATTCAAACTCAACGTCTTATTCATATAAAGGCGTCTTAGGCATAAATCGGTGGGACTTGAACCCAACATATTATCATCCCTTTTGACAATATTGTTCTTGAAGAATAAATTTTTAAACATAAATGGTTCCAAACCAATTATTTTTCCTCAAATCCAACAATAATTATATTATTAGTAGCAAAAGACAAATAACATAAGGAATTACTAACCTTGAAATCATTTAGATTTATAATCTCACTTTGTTTGGTAGAGTCTCGTGCAGATAACCTGTATAAAAGGGATATTGATATGTAATTTACAATGAAGGAACCCTTTTATTTATAGGAAAAATTTACTTCTAGTATAAGTAAAAGACAGATACTTCAAATCCTGATAGATATCAACTAGATCTTGATAGATCTTATTAAATCTTGATAGACATTCACTATAATGTAAATACATTTATAACAATATATATATATATATATATATATATATATACTAGATGGTGAAGCCCATGCTAGCGCGGACCCAATAATAATGACGTGGCTATTGTTTGATCGTGCCTAGATAGAACGATTTTGAATTGGGAATGCCAAATATAGATGGTATGATTGTGACCATGTTTAAGTTCTCATATAGTCAAACAACGACACAGAAATAGCTTTTCTTCATTGTGGCCAACCACAAATTTATAGCTCGTTCATCAAATTAGAAATTAGAGAACACATCGAAAAAGAATCTACAGACTTAGAGAGAAATGACGGTGACTATATCACAGAGGTTCAAATGCATAAAACAGGCCTCAGGTAAACAATTTGACAACAGTTGATCATGTCAGTTCATGTGCATGTGCATGTGCATGTGCAGAATAAACTTAACAAGAGGCATCATCCTTAGTTCCATACTTCCTTCAGTACGTGATGTGCACTAAAGAAGTGACTACTGTTACATTCTTCGAGAAGTAACAACCATTAAATGTAAGCATTGGTTCTATTATACGAAAGTTTTCAACTAAACTAAATTAACTATCAGACAGTGCAGATAACTAAATTAACTATCAGACAGTACAGATCTTTTGTTATCTTCATGAGTCATTGAGGCTTAAAGAAGGTCAAAACCCCTAGTGCTCTGTGGTTTACCAAGAATGCTCAAATCCCAATTCCTAGTGTAGTATGACTCTTAGGCCTTATACTGTAATACGGATCTCAGAGTCCATCTGTACATCAAGGATTTCTGGAAATGGATGCCACCCTATAAGGAAAAACTCTGATATAAACTTAGACTTATCAGGAAAAGAAGAGTAATATTAGCTCCAAATGATCATTCTACAGATAGATAACCATGATGATATTATTTTTCACTTCAAATACACCAAAATGTCCTTCTATTAAGATGACAAGATGTAACAGCACCATCTCTTTCCTTTCAAATTTTTCTATCATTTTCTCTATTTTTGCTGCAGAAGTGCCATGATGCCTGCTTAGCTTGGATCGAAGTAGATCAACAGTAGATATCCTTAACTTTAATTAATCACCTCAGTAAATGGAAACTTCGAACATCAAATACGTCGTATCAGTTACATCCTAGGTATATGTAGACCATTCTGATATAAAGCAATAAAAATAAGCACTACATGTCAATAAAACATTGATAAATTCTCTTATCCTCTCATTCCTGTCAGTCAGCTCTCAGAAACCCTTTTGAGTTCGACATGAGCTAGGTTCTAAACATGTGATGAAATCACATTTATCATAAACCCACTGCTATCAGCCTATTACCTAAAATTAAGACTTTTTCTTAAATTCAATTTCAATTTCCCGTTTGTAAAAGTCAAATGTATCAACCACCACAAGAGTGAGAGCTCTCATTTCAGGCAACACACAGCAACAACAACAACAACATACCAGTATATTCCCACAAGTGGTGTCTGGGGAGGGTAAAGTGTACGCAGTCCACACCACTACCTCTGATGAAGTAGAGAGGTTGTTTCCGATAGACATTTCAAGCAACACACAGGAAGCTAAAATTCCCTTTCTTTTTCTTTTTTCACACAGAGCTAAAAGCATCTATTGCCTTAGCTATATACATAGTTGAAGGAGGAATGAGATCAGGAAAACTTTAAAATGTACATGACGAAGAGCAACAAGCCATATAACTTTGTTTTTTTTTTTACAAGAAGCAACAAAATAACCACTCATACAACTTAAGCACTTCATAAGACATTCATAGGATTAAAAATTCCAGCTAGAAAACACCAAAGCCTTGAACTACACAACTTAACCGATTAATTAAGTAAAGTTCCCATTTTTATTGACAATTAAAGTAGAATCTTCACAGTCAGATACTTCAATAACATATTAAACCAAATTACCATCAATACAAAACATACACCAAACTAAAGTTCCCATAACTGTGAAACAACAACAAATACATAAAAAAACTGCAAATTACTAACCTCATCGCCCCACGAAGGATACGTTTCTCTAAGAGGCCTTACACCCTTTACTTGACAAAACCCTCCAAAGAAAACCAATAAATACAACACAATTCTAACCCAAACCCCATAATTCTTTCTTGTAAAGTTCAAATTTTTAACCACACCCATTTCAAGAATCAATTCAAATTCTTGTTTTTCAAGAAATTGAAAACCAATCCAGATGAAAAAATGAAGCCCATTACAGTTTGAAATAAGAGATATTTAAGATATACAAAGACATGAGGTTGCTTCAACTGAAGTCAAAAAAAAAAAAAAAATAGAACTAACAACCTAACAAGCACCAAAAAAACACAGCAAATAACAAACACATAGTTTTTTCCTTTCACCCTCGCCTTACATTTTCTTAACGGTTATTTGATTGGTAGGATACCAATGTCAAAATAATGTCCTGCACTGCACTTCATTGACGGAATAAGACATAACAATTTCATCGGAATGAACTAAAATGATGGGATCAGCTATCTCATATAAAAGGTGATGTAGCTAATACCATGGGTATTCTTGGCTGTCACATACCAGGATCCCATCATATACCATTATATCCTTATTTAACAGCGAATGGAATTCTAAACTTTTCGATCATCTTAATCGTTCAGCACAACCATAGAGTTATAACTATGCCATTTAACTTTACCATTGGACAAGTAGGTCCTTTAACTATATAAAAGCTAAACAAAAAATCACTTCAATTCTGCAACTTATATGTGTGAAACTCAATCACTCCTACGTGAATTAGTAATCCACTCATCTGCAGCCACCTAATAAAAAAGACACATTATAACTATGACTTTAAACTTTGTCTGTGCATAAGTAGGCCTTTTAACTATACAAAAGCTGAACAAAAAAACACTTCAATCCTACCGGGCAAAATGCGTGTATACACTCAAAACCACGCGTGTCAGAGTTAGAATTAAAGTGTTTTAAGTGTATACATGCATTTTGCTAGGTAGGATTGAAGTATTTTTTTGTTCGATTTTTGTATAGTTAAAGGGCCTATTTGTAATAAGGTACATATATGTAAGAATCCATTGAATGAAGCATCCACTAAATTGAATAGTTTCATACATTGGGTGTATTTTGTTGTTTTTTATTTTTATTTTTATGTATTTTATTGAGTAGTTGATATTTGTTTATCCGTAATCCAATTAGGGCAGAATGCAAAATTCGGAGTTTTAGGTTTGAAATTTTCAATGACTAATCCTGCTTGTTTATGAATTTTTTTAAGCTTGAACTTTGAGTTTATTATTATTGTTATTAATAGGCTATGGCTTGGGGTTTCCCTTATGGAACTTGATTTGATTTGTTTTTCAAAATATTAATTTTCCTTTCTCAAAAAGTTGATCAAAACGAGAGAGAACTGTTTACTTAATATAGTGCTTAAAAGTTGAGCCCATATCAATTCACATGTCAGGAAAAGACATGTCTCACATAAATATGACTTGGCATCTGAGAAACCTTATAAATTTTTGGTAAATACACTTCTAATAAAAACTTTCTTAATGATTGTATCAAGTCGTACCTGCTGATGTTGCTGTTGTTGTACCTGTTGCTGTTGTTGTTGCTGCACCTGCTGCTGTTGGTGTTTCTGTACTCCCTGCTGTTTTTGTTGTACCTGTTGCTGGTGTATTTGTTGTTGAACCTGCTGTTGTCGCTGCTGAACCTGTTGTGTTTGTTGGTTATTTTTTCTGCTCCTTCTTTTCTGAGTTTGCCATCGGTCTTGTTCTTGAGTATTTTCAGCATCCTTGTTGTGGCTTGTCTCTGGCTGCTCAGTATTAATCTGCTGATCTTGCACTTGTTCTGCTTTTGTACTCTCAGAAATACCATGCATCTGATCTTTAAGATGTTTTTCAGCTTCTTCCATCTCCTTTTTCTTTCTTGCTTCATCATCTCTTCTCTTCATAGTACATGTCACAGGTGTGTGACCTTGGTGCTTATAATAAGAACAATACTCAGGTACATCCTCATATATATTGTATAACTTGCCATCTCCCCTCTCCATTTCATCTTCATCATACCCCATCCATATATGTTGAGGTCTAGCTTTAGTCAAATCAATTTGCACTTTCACTTTAGCCACACTCCCTCAGGTTTAATCAATTTGCACTTTCACTTTAGCCACACTCCCTCAGGTTTTCTTATATGTAGCCAGATCCAAGACTAAAACTTTTCCAATAGGAAATAACAAGGGAGCCACAACTTCAATGCAATAATAGTGCCAAGGAAGTTCAGGTAACACAACCCAAACTGGGACAAGAGGTGTTTCAACATCAGGTTTGAAAGTAGGGGTCCATAATTGAAACATCATCAACTGTCCTTAAATATACATCTTACCTTTAGACCAAACAGTAGAATGATCATATTCATTCTCCAAATCAATATATAAATGTCTTGCATTGTAGTGAGTTATCTTGACCCCACCCTTGAGCTCAGTTTGCAGAATAAACTGCTTTCTAATGACCTCCATTTTGGGCATAGTATTAGCAAATTTGCCAATCAAAGTATATTTACACCTTGCAGCAAGTTTTTCTTTGAAATCAGTAGGATTAAACACAACTGCTGGCAAATTTGTTTAGTCGTAGTCAATAGTGGATTAATCTCAATAGTGGTGACTTTCATAGCCTCTTGAGCTCTCAACTTGGTAACCATAGCATGAGAAACAGTAGGAGCTGGAGGATAAGCAATGGGAGGTATTTTAGGCCATGCTTGCTGTTGATTCTTGTTGATGGGATCGGGGTTCTCATCTCTATCTTTTGAGTTGGAGGTGGTCAGAATAGGTTCCGTAGCAATTGGTACACTTGGTTTGAAAGTCCTAATTATTAGAGACTTCCAAAGGTTTATTGTCAGGAATATAAGGTTCGGGATGGTTCTATTGTTGTCCACAGCAACATTCAATTGGTTCTTCTTGATTTTTCTCTTAGGATCAACAGTAGGAAGTTCACTAGCAATAGTATTCTCAGCAGATATTTTTTCCTTTATCAACTTCATTAAGAGAATTATCAAGATCTACTTTTCCTTTCATATCAATAGATTTATTGGACTCACCTGTGGGGATATGAGAAGAAGACTCAGCATTGTCCATTTACCTCCAATCACATTCAATTCTTCAACTTCCTCAGAATTTTCAGAATCTGACCCATGAACAGTAACATGATCATCCGAAGCCCTAAAATTCAAATTGGACAACTGTCGAGGATAATTTGGAGGGGCTTTTAACGAATCAACAGTCTCCTTATCAATTCTAGTTGATTCCGATTGGCGATTGCCCCACTTGATTAATTTCCGCCGGACTATCCTCTCCGACCAAATTCGCATGTGCAAAGCTTTGGGAATCCAAATTCGATTCAATAGGAAGTGTTTCTTGTAGGGCTTTAAGCATGTTTCCCTTCGCACTACCTTCTTGCATCATATCACAATGGGAATTTTGAATTAAAGCCACAGAATTCACATTTTGCCTAATTTGGGGAGAACTAGGACGTGAAACCCTAATCTCTAAATTCGGATCATAAGGAGCAGTAAGAATTGGGGCTTTTGAGCTATAATCATCCCTTGCCTCTTCAGAAACTGATTGACATTGGATTTGACCAAAAACTGTCACCAGAATTTGACCAATCTCCGGCACCGATAACAGTATCTCCCTGAGCTGATAACTGAGTGGTAGAGGCGCAATGATCCCCTCTACCATTCCCTTGTCGAATATGAGATCGCACCTCCGTCAAATTAGCCGCTCCAGTTTGCAACTCCCCTTGTCCGATTCTTTCTATTGGTTCATTATTAATCACAGAATCACTCACCCTAGATGGATTAATCCTTTTAGAATCCAGCTTGCAATATTCTCAATCTCTCCAGAATCATCAAGAGGAATTATTTTTTGAACTAACTACCATTTCTCATCATAAATCACCCCAATGACCGCTTTATTTCTTTCCAATTTCTGAGAGTTGTCAGAGATATTATTGATCAATTCTTGCTGGATTGGGTTCGCATTATCACTGCGTTCATTTTGTGACTGGTCCGGTGGTCGGAAAAGCTCCACCAGCGTCTGTGAAGCCATTCCGGCGGAAACAGTAATGGTAAAATCTAGAGAGAAGTGGGAGACTTTTTTAGAGTGAGAAAAATCAAGAAAATCCATAGGCCTATTTCTCCTCAGCCTCCAAAGAACACTGATCAGCAAGTTCAACCACAACAACTGGCAGGTAAAATTATTAATCCTACTGATCAACAACCCAAAAATTGTAATACTGATTCTGGAGTCCAGAATAAAAAACCCCTACCCAAAAATTGTACTATTATTGCTGCTAATCCCAACCCACAAATCCCCAACAAAAATGATATTGGGCAAGCTCTCTGCAAACAAAAAAATGGCACTGGTAAAGGAATCAACAAAGCTGATGGAGTAAGCCATCAACAAAATGCTAAGGATGCTGATAATGTCCCCAAAAATGGGACCACAGGTATTGACTCAATGCTTCATAAAACTCATCCCAATACGTTTAATATGCAAACAGGTGAGATTGCTGAATTGGCAAAACTTCAAGCTCAAAAGAATGGGAATGCTGAAAATGTCCATAAAAGGACCTCAGGTATTGACTCAATGCTCCATCAACCCCGCCCCGTGGTTTTTACTGATAATGAAGTTAATGGAGGTGAGGCTGGTGTGAAGGAGAAAACTACTAAACTGCAGGAAGGGTTTTCCAGGGGAAAGGGTGTTCTTAATATGGTTGACCCTAGGATTGACTTTAGAGCCCCTGCTACCACTGTTGCTGCTGATTTTGATACTGAAATGCTTGATGCTCCTGATCAGATTTTTGCAGATGGTACTTCTGGTAATATTCCTGAACAAGACTTATATAAGGTTGATGTGGATCCTGCTGATAATATTCATGATAGTGAAATGGATGAACATGGTTTTGTATTGAAAAAAGATCACAGGGATGGTATGGTTCATGTGAATGATGAAGCTGCAGAGTATGATGGTGATGAGCCTCAGAAGTGTGTAGAAAATCCGGTAAATGATGCTTTTGGAGGGGTACACAAACCTCCTAATAATAAATCTTCTGCTAGGTTGAGGAAAAAAAGAAGAGATACTATTAAGAAAAAACAGGAAAATGCAGAGAAAATGAAAGACTTGCAGAAGGGGTACTGTTCAGAGCCCATCCGGTGATCAAGAAATGGGATACTGAAAATTCTCTTGTATGGAAGCATATGATGTACAACAGGCAAATTGCTGAAAACCACATTCGTTAGAGATTGAATTCTGGTACATGCTCCTTTTGGTGGGATGACTGGTTAGGAGTGGGACCTCTTCATTACTTTAGAAATGACCCTATTAGGTCTAACAAAATCAAAGTTAATCAACTTTGGGTGCAAGGTGAATGGGATGTTGAAAGACTCAATCAGATTCTTCTACCTGTTATTGTTCATCAGATCATGGACACTCAATTTCATTACACTGAAGGTGCGACTGACCAGCCTATTTGGACGCTTACTTCTAGTGGTGATTTCACTTGTTCATCAGCGTGGGATCTTATAAGACCTCACAGAAGTAAAACAATGACCAACATATGTACTTGGCAGAAACATGTTCCTTTTAAGTGCTCATTTCTTTTGTGGAGAGCATTAAGAGGTAAGCTCCCTACAAATGAGAAACTGACTTCCTTAGGTTATGATCCATCAGATTGTCATTGTTGTCACATTCCAGGTCCGGATACTATTGAGCACATTATGGTCAGTGGTCATTTTACTCGAAATGTTTGGCAATTTTTCTCTAATTCTTTGGGAGTTAAACACACCACAACTACACTAAGGAATCTGATTATGAGGTGGTGGATTTTTGAAAATAAAAATGAAGCTCATAAGTTACTCTTCAGGATCTTCCTGTTTTTATTTGTTGGAACTTATGGAAAAATAGATGTGCGGTGAAATATGAGGGGAAGCATTCCAACTTGGCAAGAGTTAGGTTTCAGATTTTCAAAGGCTTATCCATGCTATTAAACACCAATTTTTCTCACATCTCTCGGCTTTTTAACTGGAAAGATATGGTGATATTTTTAGAGGGGTGTTACCAGATGACCAAGGTTCTTGAAGTTAGGTGGATCAGGCCTACTACTACTGTGGTGAAGTTGAATACAGAGATGGTAGTGCACTTGATAATCCAGGTAGGATCGGTGCTGGGGGTGTAGTGAGAGATCATCAGGGAAATCTCATTTTTGCCTATGCTAGTCCTCTTGGATTATGCTAGTCCTCTTGGATTTGGTACCAACAACCAAGAGGAAATTGAAGCTGCGCATATTGGTCTAACTTGGTGTTTGCAGAACGGCTATTCAAGAATTATTTTAGAAGTTGATTCTGAGCTAATTGTTAAGTGGATCAAGCATCATGTTACAGCTCCTTGGAAGCTTCAAACTTATCTAGATAGCATTAAAAGAATCATGGAGCAATTTGAGCATATTACCTGTAGACACACATACAGAGAAGCAAACTTTGTTGCGGATTCTTTATCTAAAATTAGTCATAATTATGAGGATCCGCAACATTATTTCACGTTTCAGCAGCTGCCAGATGAGACGAGGGCATTTTGTTCTTGACAAACTTGGCATGATAAACTTTAGAAGAAGAAAAATGAAGCGGATCAAAGAACCTCCTTGAGATTTATTAGTTGTACTAGATGAGTTAGTAGCTCATTTATAGTAAAGTTTCCTAGACCTTGTTTCTTCTCATCCTTTTTCCTTCTTCTTTTAGGTTATATAGTATAGGTATATCCTTCCATTGTAGGGGCGTTTTTATGTCTTGCCATCTTGTTCCATGCGTTTTGTACGGTTGTGATTACTTATCTTGAGCCGGGGGTCTATCGGAAACAGCCTTGCTACTTCTCCGGTAGTGGTATGGACTGCGTACATCTTACCCTCCCCGACCTCACTATGTGGGAATACACTAGGTTTGTTATTGTTGTTGTAGTATAGGTATATCCTTCTTGAAGATGATCTTTTTGTTTGTGATTTTTCCTTTATTTGTAAAGGGAGAGTCTCCCTCGACTATGCATTTCTAGATTTCTTGTACTTGAGAGGAGTCCCCTCTTCTTAGGTGTCTAGTCTTCTAGGTTTCTTCTAGTATTGGGGACGAGTTGACTGGTCTTAGTAGGCTAGTTGACTTTGAACCACCATAGGATGGAGGTAAGGTTTATGTCCCCCTCCTTGTACTTCTTTTTATTTATTTATAATAAGGCTTGGGGGTGTGTGGCTCAACCCCTCACCGCCACGGGAGGTGAGAGCCCTGGGTAGGTCCGTTAATCTAAAAAAAAATATGGTTGTATCAAGTCAACATAAATCAAGGAAAATGAAACATAACATGTTCCAAAGGAAATGACCACAAATATTCCCTAGAAAGGTCCTTGTTCTCCAAGAAGTGAATTGGGAACAAACTATGAGCATGTGTGATAAGTCATTCCATGAGTCTCAGATAATTAATCATTTAGTAGTCAATAATGAAACATAATTTAGGATTTTTTTTCCTTTATTCAAATTGAAGATTTCTAATATCTGGAATGTTTACATACACTATCAAGAATTTGGAACTACAAGGATTTACAAGAAAAGCTTACTGACTCGGTGTTCTCAGTTCAGTCAATAGCATGACATCTGAGACTTGCCATCTATTCAGACCAAAAAACAAAAACTTAAAAATGTGAATACATCAACTAGCACTACCTTTCAACTATTTGCCTTTTGAGAAGCTCGTTCTCCTTCCTCAATTTCATTATCTTCTGCTTTAGTGTATGCATATGTTGACTTGAAGTCGAATCTTGTTGGTACACAACCAGTTTAGTTCTGCTTACAAACACTGCATATGCAGAAGAAACAATTTATTTTCTAGCTGTTGTCAACTATAGAAGTAACGCAACGCTTTACTTCCAGGTAGCAGGAAGTTGAGCGACTTGAGAAAGACTATTAGAAAAACTGTCCTTGTATCAGAAGTTACAACACTCACATTCTTTTTCCATATCCTGGAGCTTCTTATTCAACTCATTTTTCTCTTCTTGTTCAACCAGGAGACAGTCCTTCAAATCTTGAATCTCATAATGATCTAGGAAATCACAGCTAAACATTTAGCAGTAGAAGAAAAATAGCATGCAACTCAAAACAGCATATAACAGTTCTTGGAACTTTACATCTGGAGTCTACATCAGCAGACACTTGACCCAAGTTTTTTCTAAGAGCGTCTACTTGGCTCCTGTGCTCAGTTAAATCTCTGTGAAGCTGATTTATGGTTGTTTCGTTAACAGCCTCCTCAGTTTGGTATTTCCTGATTAATATCATCAAAGACAAATAGATATTGCTGAACGAGCAATATATTTTTCCTATGTACATATCTCATAACACCAAAGTTACCTGATCTGAGATTCCAAATCTTGAATTCTCTCTGCATGATCCCTTTTAAGTGATTCTATAGTTCTTCGGTATTCCTATTTACATGTTCAATAATCATTGTTGAGTGTAATTGTAAGCTCTGAAAAAATTTAATCATCATAGGAAAACATGGGATTTTGACCTTTCAAATATGAAGAATGTAATATTTGACAACATACAGTGTAAATAAAACTCGGCGTACAATTGCCCACCCTGCTAACGTGCGCTGACCTCGATTTCAATGGTGAAGTGACAGAGGTCGGCCGAGGAGAGACCTGACTGAGAACATGACTAAGGGTAATCAAGGAACTAGTGGATCCTCAGGAGTGAAGAACCCAGTTGCGGCAGAGCATGTACACACCAATGGAACAGTAACTCCAGGTGTCGTGGCAGTAGTCCCCCAGAATGAGGGTGTCGGGGTAAAATTGACGGACCCAAAGCTGGGTGGTGGTGGTTCAAAGCTTACAGAGGCAGATCCAAAGTTGAATATGACTGATCTAAAGCTAAAAGGCAGTAGCACCAGAAACGCAGCTAGAGGAGAAAGGTATGACACAACAACTACTGGAAGGCGATGCTAGCTCGTCAATTAAGATTGACCAGAGGGTGATAACTATGGAGAACATGGAGAACATAGATATACCAGGGAAGGAAGATACTGGAAAGAAGGAAAATAGCGCATACCAACGAAATTGGTCAGGATTATTCACTCAGAATAGAACTGCATCAAGTGGTATGGCTTTAACCTTTATGCCTCCTACGGTAATTGATGGTAAGCCTACTGTTACATTAGAATCGACTGATTTGGTAGAGCACACGAAGCAATGGAGTAATGCATTGATTCTCTATACTATGGGTGATGTTCCCAATTTTAAATATATGAGCTCGTACATTGCAAAAACATGGAATAATGTAACTTTACCGGAGTTGTTCTTACATGACGGGAGATACTATGTTGTGAAATTTCAGAACCAACAGGATAGAGATGAAATCTTATATTTTGGACCTTATGCGACGAATAGCATGCCTCTGCTCTTGAAAATCTGGTCCCCAACTTTTGATTTCCAACAAGAGTTTCCTCGAACTATACCTCTCTGGGTAAGACTATTGAATCTTCCTCTAAATTGTTGGGGTCATGTAACTTTGAGCAAGATTGCAAGTAACCTGGGAGAGCCCCTATTCGCAGATGAGTGTACGAAGAAACAATCTCGAATATCTTATGCAAGAGTGTTGGTTGATATTGATATTACTCGTGAGCTGCCTAAGGAGATTGAGATTATAGATCCTTCTGGGAGAAAAATTCACTCAATTGGTGGCTTATGATTGGCAACCATTGTATTGTCCTAAATGCTTGCAACATGGTTATATTTGTAAACGGGAGGATGTAGTGATACCTCAGGCCAAAATAGGAGATAGAAAGCAACCACAAGGACCAGTAGTCCAGTACAAAGACAAAAAGGGGAGCATCAGGGAACTAGGAAGTTGGTACAACGATGGGTTGGCAAACCTACTTTAACTCAAGGGGATGACAACGTAACTCAAATAAAGGCTACATGCCTATATCTGCTGCACAATGTGTATCTCAACCTACTACTGTGCACCTACCTCAACAACTAAAGATAATGAGATTAAAGTATGGATGCAATCTGGAAAAGCGAAAATTCCTAACCTGACGGTGACTCCAAAGGCTAAAATTGTCTATAGCGCTTCTAAAGATGGAATGGATAGCATGTCTTACGCTGAACTGGTTGCACATGGATCTGCGTTAGTGCAAAGGAGACCTCTTATGAAGAATCAAAATTCTTTTTCTCCTTTAGCACTAGGTACGGTGGATACTATTGCTCTAGGCAGACCTCCAGATGGGGGGACAACACCAACTTTTGCATGAAATGGCTAACTTGGAATGTGAGGGGTTTGAATAGACCCTTCAAACAAAGGGAGTTGGGAGTTTATCTCAGGAAACATAAATTTTGTTTGGCAGGATCACTAGAAACAAAAGTAAAGGCTCCAAAGTTTCATACTAGTTTGCTGAATTGTGCTAGGGGATGGAACTTCATTCACAATTATGCGCAGGCAGAAAATGGAAGAATATGGATCATCTGGAAAGAGGATGAGGTGAGTGTGATACATCAGGAGACACATTCTCAATTTATTCATTGCATCGTTAATGACAGGAAGGCGGATTTCATATGTGCATTAACTATGGTTTATGGTAGTAATAGCCTGGAAGATAGAAACGAACTATGGGCTGGCCTTATCAGAATTGGTACAAATATGACTAAACCTTGGTGCATTTGTGGAGATTTCAACTCTCCATTATCTACGAACGATAGAATTGGGGGCCATCCTGTAGCAGATAGTGAAACCAGAGATTTTCAACACGCCGTCAATATCTTAACATTAACGGATATGAAATCGTCAGGAAGATATCTTACCTGGACTAATGGGCATGTATAGAGCAAAATAGATAGGTCCATGTGCAATGATGCATGGGTAAGGAAATATGGAAATATTACTGCACAATACCAAGAGAATCACGTTTCTGATCACTCTCCTATTCATATTGAATTACAGAAGGACCACAAAGCAGAAAGCCTTTTCGATTCATTAATGCACTAGCTGATGATGATAGATTTCTACAGATTGTGGACAGCGTATGGCATCAACATATAGAGGGTGATTGTATGTACAAGCTATGGTACAAACTCAAGTTATGAAAAGAACCTATTAAATTGTTGAAGCATCGAGTTATGGGAAGTCTGGCTAAGGGAATCAATGAAGCACGGGACTATCTGATAGGTATCCAGTCCTTGTTAACTTCTCACATAGGTCCGAACTTGGTTGTGAGGGAAAAAGTGGCATTACAGGAACTCAATAAATGGCTTGGCATCCAGGAAAGGGTATTCAAGCAGAAATCTAAGGCTCACTGGATTGAGGTAGGGGATGGTAATAACATGTACTTTTTCAACGGTATGAAGGCTAGATCAAGTATAAATAACATCTCAGTTTTGAAAAGTCTAGATGGGAGAATGCTACAAAAGTCAGATGATATTGAAAGGGAGATTCTTCAATTCTACAAGGGTCTTCTAGGGACTGCAGCAACTAGCATACCAGCTATTGACTTGACTATTATGAGACAAGGTCCTAGTATCACCACTCAACAACAAAAAGAGATGTGCAAGGAGGTCACACTGAAGGAAATTCAGGATGCTTTGTTTAGCATTGATAATAACAAAGCTCCGGGCTAGATGGCTTCAATGCATGTTTTTTCAAGAAAGCTTGGAGGATTATTCAACGAGATGTACATGAGGCTGTTATGGAATTTTTTCTTGAAAACAGATTGCTCAGGGCTGCAAACAACACGGTGGTTACATTAGTTCCTAAGAAGTCTCATTATGAAACAATCAAGGACTTTAGGCCCATAGCTGATGTACGACTCTATACAAGATTATATCCAAAGTTATTTCTGGTAGAATACAGGGAGTGATAGATGGTATTGTGGGGCTGAGTCAATCAGCTTTCATACCAGGAAGACTTATCTCAGACAACATACTGCTCAGTCATGCGCCTTTTGCAGGTCTACCTTGATCATGCATCTTGGTGAGATATGCTTTCTAGTGTACCCCTTCATGAGCTAGTGAAGGGGTACACTAGAAAGAATATCTCACCAAGATGCATGATCAAGGTAGACCTGCAAAAGGCGCATGACTCTGTGGAATGAACATTTATTGAACAAATGCTTAAGGAGTTGGGATTTCCAAGTAGGATGGTAACCTAGATCATGTTATGTATTAAAACTGTCAGTTACACATTTCAAATCAATGGTGGTCTTACTGATACTATCCAGGCTAGAAGAGGGTTGAGACAAAGGGACCCTACGTCCCCGAATATATTTGTTCTTCTGATGGAATATTTGCATAGATGCTTGGCTACTCTGAGATCAGAACCTGAATTCAACAACCATCCTAGATGTCCAAAATTGGGTATTACCCACCTCTGTTTCGCTGATGACTTACTAATGCTGGCAAGGGGAGATGAGATATCTGTGATGCTCTTAAAGGAAAGATTCAACATGTTTTCAACAGCCTCAGGTATGAAGGCAAACTTGGCTAAAAGCCAAGTAAATTTTGGAGGGGTAAACCAACGAACGAGGTGTAGTATTAAGAGTCTTCTCGGTTATGAAGTAGGGGAACTACCCTTTAAATACTTGGGGGTACCATTATCTACTAAACGACTCACTGTGCAACAATGTAAACCTCTAGTAGAGAAGATCACTTCAAAGATAACTACTTGGATGGCCAAAGGATTGTCATACGCTGGGAGGTTACAACTTATTAGAGCTGTATTATTGGGAGTACAAGCGTATTGGTCTCTACTTTTCTTACTCCCTAAGAAGGTAATCAAAGTGATCGAAGCTATCTTTGGTCAGGACAAGCGACAATTACAAAAAGAGCTTTGATAGCATGGGATAAAATTTGTTTGCCAAAAAGTGCAGGTGGAATGAACATCATTAATTTGAGAATTCGGAATCAAACGGCTATATGCAAGCTGCAATGGGCACTTAGTCAATGCAAGGAGAAGAAGTGGATAGCTTGGGTACATACTTATTACATAAAAGGGCGAGATGTTTTCAGTATGGAAGTGCCGAAACAACCTGCTTGGATGATTCGAAAAATTATTAACATGAGGAAGCATTGACAGTTACTGCACAACAACAACAATATAATTCAAAGAGGGGAGTTTTACATATCCAGTGCTTACAAAATCTTGCGTGGGGGTGTGGAAAATGTCCCTTGGAGAGCGTTGATCTGCCAGAATGTAGCTGAACCCAAAAATGTCTTTATGCCATGGTTTTGCCTTCATGAAAAGTTAAGAACTAAAGACCTATTATTGTCCTAGGGAATGAGTGTGGATGGTCTATGTGTGTTCTGTTGAACTGCACATGAAACAAAAGAGCACCGTTTTTTTGGCTGCACCTATACTCACAATATTTGGAAAGACATACTAGAATGGCAAAAGCTACAAGAGGGATCGCACAACTGGATCACAGAATGGAAATGGGTAGTGCAACAAGCTAGAGGCAAACATCCTAGAGGGATCATACTAAAAGCTAGTTTCGCAGTTGTGATCCATGGCATATGGATCGAGAGAAACAATAGGATATTTCAACATCAAGCTGCAACAAAGGAGAAACTACTTCATCAAGTGAAGCTTGCTTTATCTACTAGAGTGAGGACCAATTCCAGGTTTTTTGGATATATTAGTACTCTCTAGGTTTCTTTGTATAGATAGGTTGTTTGGATGTAATAGTTCCTTTAGGTTTGTGTGTTTATTTGGTGCATACATTGATACTGAGAAGGGGCTGAGCTAGTTAACTCTCCCCTGGATTGTATTTCTCACTTGGTGATTTAATATAATTTAATTGCCAAAAAAGAATGTAATATCAGCAAATCCCGAGATTTTGATAAAGCTTCTATGTACTCCCTCCGTCCCATTTTACTTGTCCCAAATTGAGATGGCACAGCTATTAAGAAAATAATGATTGGTAATGTAACTTTACCATTTTGCCCCTCTTAATTGTGTCTTGTTATTAGTTTCAATATTGATGAATGGCTAATAACAAGGAGTAATCAATTACACTAAGGGTATAACGGGGAAAAAAAAATTTTCTTGTCTGGATAAGTAAAAAATGACAAGTAAAATGGGACATTAAATTAGGAAATTTGGGATGGGTAAAATGGGACGGAGGGAGTATTTCACTACTTTGCTCATCAATTGCTCCTGGGAAGATGTTCTACATTTAATTGCAAGTAAACTAAGACAAATCAACCAGTACTCCCTTCATCTGGAACAACTTTTCCCATTTTGAGACACTCTAAAATGTTTTGACATAATTCCATTAATGACATTAGTATATATAATTTTCACAACTTTCAATAACTACAATACGTTTAACAATTAAAACTTTTAAATATTTTCCAGAGCTCACATTTTCTTTCTGGAAAAACTCATGACGAACTCTCTTCAGTTCCTCCTTCAACCTCTGGCAACTTGAGTGGGTTTCAATCTGTCACATTGTTGGAACAGTTCAAGATAATCAAAGAACTTCAGCAATGAAACATACAAGACGGGCAGGCAACCACTAAGAAAGCTCTGAATATTTAGCCCCCTTTCAACTGCTTCATAATATGCATTAATTCAAATAAACAACAGGAAAATGACTTTTGTTTTGTGTATGCACCTTATCAGAAAATTTGTTGAGTGATTCAGTGTAGAGCTTTCTCAATCGATCATTTTCTGCAAGTATTAGCTGGGGTTATTTGATATGAAGAGGACGGAGTCCTACAGAGGAACTTATCAACTTAAACTCAAAGCTTAGGCTCATCTTTATCAGGTTGGCACAAGACTGTAGACAATGGAGTATCCCTCAAACCATGACTATTATTAATATTTTCACAGAGATATTTTTCCTAATATCGGGGCTGCAAATGCTTAGCCTAATGGAAGCTTCAAAGCAGTTCATTTCACATAAATCACCTAATATCATGATGTACTACATTAAAAAAAGGGATAATCATCAAAAGGAATCTACCATTGAATGAAGTCATGGGGAATTTTTTCTTTCGACTCATATGAAAATTAAATATGCCTTCTCCTTTTTACCATAATGAAATGCATAAATCAATTTGCAGGTTAGAAAGAAAAGTGAAACAATTATTTACTTAAACCTATAATGATCCTCACATGTTCTTAAGATTTGACTTAAACGAGTGCTAAAGAACATATGGATCAGAAAAATAACACCCTCTGCATAAATAGATTTAAGAAAGAACACATGTCACATAATGTGCCTTTGATTCTTAGTTAGCTCTTTGAAATCTTAGACAATAATGTGATACAAGAAGACTAGGTAATTCTTCCATCTGTCCTATCCCATCCTTAGTGGACAGAGTTACCTGGTATATGTTGTTGATGGAAGGTGGCAGGTATCCCATGCATTTAGTCGAGCTGGCCCGGACACCATAGTTATCAAAATAAAATGTGATAAAAGAAAACTAAATAAGCATATATACTTGTATAGTAGTTTAAACATGCCAAATAATCCCCTCCCCCTTTCCCGTTCCCTTGCCCCCAATTTTTTTTTTTTTAAATAAGTAGTAGTTTAAACATGCCAAATAATGTTGTCTCGAAATTACAGCAATTATCTCTATTTACTAATCCCAGCTCCTAAATTCAACAATGAAAATACAATGCCAACGCATATAAGTAGAAACTGCAAATTTTCTATCACAACATGAATAAAACAATGTTTTTTTCTTTGATTAACAACTTGAGCTTTAAAAACGAGTGCTTTATTTGTACTCCTGTAGTTGATAACCAAGGCACCCCACTCTCAAGCAGGAGGTGCAGGTTTTACTTTTTGCATAATGATCCATAATTCTACTTCATTAACCTTTGCACCAAACTCAAAACATACCTAGTGTAACCCACTAATGGGGTTTGAGGAGGGTAATCGTACCCACACCTTACCCCCACCTTGAGAGAGAGACTGTTTCGGACAGATCCCCGGCTCAAGTAAAAGCATAACAAAACAGATTGAAAATTTTTAATGAAAAGACAAATTTGAAATTATGCCTACTTATACACCATAATTTCAATACTAAATAAACAGATTTTCAAAGCCTGGCCAGTGAAATTGAAATTATGCTAATAGAAAAACAAATCCTAAAAGTTGAAAAAATTTATGGAGGACTAATAAAAGGTAGAAATTGACCAGATTGTAGGCTTTGTATGGTGAATTCAAGAGCTTGTCGTTTCGAGCTCTCAGTAATGTATTCCGCTTGTAAGGTCTGAAGCTCCATAATTCTCTTCTTATATTCCTGTATGTAAATGAATTAAAGGAAATTATTAAAGTATAAACAGAAGAATAAGAGAGAAAGAGAGAGGAGCTTACGCGCTTACGTCATATATTTGGTCGAAACTCGAAAGCAATGACTCCGTAACTTCGTCCGCCATTGCTGAGGCTATTTTACTGTTTTTGATTTTTGGGCAATTGAAATGGCGGTTGATATATGTTTTGGGAAACTGAAATGGGACAAATATACCCAACCTATAAATCAACTACTGTAATAAATGATAAATGTTTTGGGAAACTGAACTGTGACAAATAAAATGAATTATTTTATTTTTTTTATCTCAAATAGTTGATTCAAACCCATTACTCGACTCAATAAAATCATTGAACCATTTAAAACTAACTCGATCCAACCTCTATTTTTTGTTTCAAATCTGATAATTCCTCATTTTTTTCGTAAATGTGAACCCTAATCAAATTATATTGATTGGTCGTTGCTAGTAGTTAGGGATTGATTAGAATAAAATCTAATCAAATATTCTGTTTTTGTATAGGGATTAACTTGTTTAAGTATTCCGCCATACCCAATATTTGAAGCATCAGTTTCAACGATTTTTAACCAGTTAGGTTTTACAAGAGATGTACAAGGAAGAGTTTGGACTCGTTTTTTAATCAATTTTACTAAATCAGTGTGGACTTGAGTCCAAGGCGTTTTGTAATCCTTTTTTAGTCTATCATACAAAGGAGCTAAATCTCTAGACAGATTTTCATAAAAAGGAGAAATATAATTAAGACTACCAAGGAACCTTTGCAGCTGTTTTTTATCAGTAATAATATCAGGGAATTTTTTAGCAAATTTTAGAGCTCGTTATATAGGCTCAATAGAACCTTGAGAAATATTATGTCCTAAAAATCTAATATTTGTCTGGAATAAGCTTATTTTTGGTTTGAAGATTACCAAGCCATTTTGTCTAATTATTTGTTTAAACATATGCAGATGTTTAAAATGAAATTCAAGAGTTTTTGAAAATACTAAAATATCATCAATATAGACAATGATAAAATCCATATAGGGATTGAAAATGTTATTCATAATTTTTTGAAATTCAGAAGGAGCAAGTTTTAAACCGAATGGCATAACATTCCATTCATATTGTCCAAAGGGAACATTAAAAGCAGTTCTATAAGTATGTTCTTTATCAATTTGAATTTGCCAATAACCAGATTTTAAATCAAATTTAGAGAATATATTAGCATCATATAATCTAGAAAGTAAGTCTTTTTTATTCGGTATAAGATATCTAATCCATTTTAAAACTTTATTCAGAGGTTTATAGTTTATGACTAGTCGAGACATACCTCGTTCTTTTTTCAGCAGCATTATTGACATAAAAAACAATACAAGACCAAGGGGACTTTGAAAGTTTTATAAGACCCTTTTGCAGAAGACTATCAATCTCTGTTTTACTGAATTCTACTAACTCTGTATTCATTTGGCAGGGTCTAGATTTTGTGGAAATTTTTTCTTCACTGAAATCATTTTCATAAGGAAGAGAAACAATATGCTTATTTCAGTTCCAGAAAGCATTTGGATGATCCGCACAAATATCAACAATCAATTGATTAGAAATTATTTTTATTTTTTCTTGGACCTTTACTGATTTTAAAGTATCAAAAATATTAATACTCATCAGTTCTAATTGTAAAAAATTGATTTGTTTTTGTTTCATACTAATAAAAGCATTTATATCTCTTGTTACAGGATCAGTAACAAAAGGATAAGAGATTTGTTTATTTTTATAAGTAGCCTTAAAACCATTCGCATCAATATGTGTATAAGGATAAATAACATTTATAAAAGGTGTTCCTAAAATAATAGGAGGATATAACTGGTTTTTTACCAAAAAGAAGAAATGTGGAATGCCGACTTTATTTCGACATATATGAGTATTCGGCAATTTATAGTTGATGTCAAAAGTATGACCAGATGCAGATTTAATTATGTGAGTAGTTTTTTCAAAATATCTGGTTGGAATTAATCCTTCTTCAATGCAGCTGACATCAGCACCACTATCAATCATAGCAATATTAGTGATAGAAAATTCCTTATTTATCAGAATAGTGCAATTTATATACCATTTATGAGCAATAACTAGTTGCATCATTCCCAAGAAATAATACCTTTTTAAATCTTTTTTTGGACTAAGTTTATCTATTTCAGAATTTTCAGAGTTTTCAAAATCCTTTTCTTTTCCTTTTGAAGTAAAAGAAATAATATTTTCAAGAATGTCAGGAATCTTTTCTTCAATTTTCAAAATTCGATCATCTGATTTTGTTTTAAAGAAACAATTTTTTTCTTTAAATTTTCAACTTCGATTTTTAAATCATCAAAGGTAGTATCTCTACCTCGAGTTTGACGCAACGCAAGACGTCGATTAACCTCAGCTAAAGAATACGACATATGATAATTATCATAGGAATTATCTTTAGAAATACTAGCAGTATTAGTAGAAGTTTTTTGAGTAGCAAAATTAATGATTTTTTCACGAAGTTTTTCATCAGTAACTTCTTTCAGCAATTCAAGGACATTATCAGCAGTAAGAGTTTGAATATTTAAATCAAGATCTTTAAATTGCGCTTGAAGTTTATACATCATTTCATCACAATTACAAATATTATTATCACAATCATTGTATTTATTAACCTGATCAAGTTTACTATCAGAATTAGGTAATTCAAAATTATTTTTAGATGTAGAATCAGATTCAGAATCAGAGGTATATAATAAATTATAAACTTGGTCATACACTTCTTCAGAAAGTCCTAAGGACTTGAGTTTTTGTAATTTGCAGTTTGGAGCTATATGACCATAATGGTTGCACTTATAGCACTTAATTTTTTCTAACTCTCTTTTTGATCTATTTTTCGTAAATCTGGTAGACTTATGAAAGGATTTTCTAGTTTCACGTTCTTCTTTGGTTCTATGCCTAGAACGTTTATTTCTATAGGATTTATCAGGCTTAGAATATCTTTGGGTTTTTCTTGCTAATGGTTTATCCATACCAAATTGTTCACAAAAATCTCCTAATTGGGATTTTTCTCTGAGTTTGTCAAGCTTAATCTGTCTGGCTAATTTTTACTCGTTGCAAAGGGCTAAGCCTTCTTGAGTACAAGCTACAATAAGCTGACCATAAGTTTTTTCTGAGTACTGGACTTCGCCATAAGATCCTCTAAGTGATTTTCTAACTCTTTCAGCAAATAAAGGTAGAAGACCATCAATGAATTTAGCTTTCCAATAGTCGTACTTACTTTCGGGTAAATCCATAACCCTACTAAGAAAAGTGTCTTTATACCATCTAAATTCTCCTAAATGTTTGTATTTTAAACCATTAAGAAGAGTTCTAATGTTTTCATACTGATTGGTAAATCTACTTCCAAAATATTCAATAATTGTAAGCATAAGGGTATAGACAACATCTGGTCGTCCTACCCGAAGTAGTCGTCCTAAATTGTCTTTTCCAGGTTTATCATTAGTGGCATTAAAATAGCTTCGCATTTATCATCGTCTAGGAAATTATCCCACCAACCTCGAAGTTGGCCAGTAAATCCCGCAACAATCATTTTACAAATTGTTGGGTCAGTACTATTGGCCCGATTCTCTGCTGATGCAGTAGCTGTGGCAATAGTAGAATACATGGACATACGATGAATAAAAATAGAGATATGTCAATCTGATAATCCATCAATATTCCATTCATAAATAGCTTCTCCACTATAAGAAGTATTTGTTTGATTCCAATCTCTTTCCTATATCAGAACATCTTGAGGAGTTGGACGTGGATAATATGCAGTAGACATACGGGGAATGTCAGCATATCTTTTGCCCGGTTGTTTTTTAATCATACCTTCGAGCTTATTTAGCTCGAAAGAGATAGTGTCTTCTACATTTTGAGTAGATTCGATATTATCAGCAAAATTAGACTCGAGTTTTTGCACAAAATCATCAGAAATATTAAGAGGTTGAATGTTTAAATGAGAGAATTTTTTATCTAAGAGTTTTTCTAATTGGTCTAATTGAGAAACTTTTTCAAATCCTTCTATTTTAGGAGGTCTTTGGATACAAGGTTTAGATAAAATATATCCTTCTTCTTCTTTGGTTTCGGAAGTAGAAGGAATGTTAGAGGAATCCATCTGCGTGCTAAGTTTTTTAACTAGCTCAATTAATTCGTCAAGTTTTTTATCAAGAGATGAAATATGTTCTCCCAAAACTTTAACATAAAGACTCAAATAATTATTTTGGGCGATAAGGTTATTTATTTTAGAAACAGCAATTTTTTCAACATCTTCATTTACAAATTTTTGAAAAGCAGAAAAAGTCATTCCAGTATTATTAGGTAATATAAAGGAAGACTGAGGAGGATACAAAGCTTGAGTAATTGTACCATCAGAACTTTGATAAGATCTTTCAATTATTTTTATATAGGACGGCAAATATGCAGACATAAACCATGATACAAAAAAGATAATTTTATTATGTAAGACACATATTTCATAGAATTCTTCGAAAATATTTCGTAATTCATCAGGATTATAAGTTTCAAAAAACCATGTCCTAAAGGTTTTCCATTTTTCAGAAAAAAATTCTTTTTGAATATATTTTCTTGCCTGAGAACCAGGACTAAAATCAATAAGTTGTGTCATCATAATTAAACAGAATTGATATCAAAATTCATCTCAGATGGGGTAGGATTTTCATTACCAAAATCTTGAACTATATTAGTTTTTAAAGTTGATTTTAATCTTTTCTACACCTTTAGGTGTAACATGCGAATCTGCAGAATTAATAGTATGCAAAGATGCAGTTCGATTCCTAGCTGGACCATAATCAGGTTCTATAGGAGAAATATGATGTATAGAAGGAAGTCTTCTTGGCAGTGAAAAAGAATTTCTATAGGCTAGAGGATTATTATCAAATTGCAGATAAATTCGTCCATCAGAGTTTTGAGTTACATGAGTTAACTCTGAATTAGTCACATCCTCCGCTAATTGTTTTGGAGAAGTGACTTGGTTTAAAATCCATGTTTTTGGGAAGTCAATTCCATTCCATCGAATAGGTCTTCGGGTAGTAACCCTGGATTTTATAAAGTTAGTTTCAATAAGCATAGTGCAATCAGAAGTATCATCTATTAATTTACATTGAGGATTTAAGGTTGATAATAAACGATAATATATGCGATAAGATAATCCTATAAGCTCAGATCCAGGCGCATAATCATAACCATGAGTTTTCACATTTAAGGTTAAAGCATGAAGAATATTTACATCAGTCAGAGATAATTGCAAATTTGGCTGAGTATTAAAATATACAAGACCATAGGCAAGAGTAGATTCAATAGATCCCATTAAAGATTTTCTAAAATTTAAATTTCTAGCATCACGTAAAGCAGCTAAAAATATTTCAGGGAGTCCCCTTAGCGTTAAAGGTCTAAAGGCAATTTGTACTAGACCAATATGCATATAATTATAATTACGTTTAAAAATATCAATATCATGCTTATTTAGGAGTTAAATAGTCTGTTCATCGCATTTAAAGCAAGATACTCAGTTGTTTTAATAATTTGTTTATGTTTTATTTTATCAAAAAATCCGTATTCATATATGGTTTTTAATTCAACTTTTGGAATCGTCCATTTATTTAATAAATCCATATATTGAGGTAAATCTACCTCTTCGAGTTTTGTATTCTTAGTACTAACTTCACCTATATCCATGATTATAAAAGTCTTATATCTATGACTGAAAACTTCACCACACTTAACATATTTACTATGAAAGTTCCTAGGCTCTGATACCATTAACAGGATCTCACTGGGATAATATAATATAATATAATATAATATAATATAATATAATATAATATAATATATAGAGATAATACCCAATTACCCCCTGAACTATACCCAAAAAGTTTATGACACACCTCAACTTAAAGGGGGTCCTATTACCACCTGAACTAATTAAAAGTATAATTTTGATACCCTTAGTGCCTACGTGGCACACACGTGTGCCTATGTGGCCACTTCTGCACACCCCTAACTTTATCAGGCAAATTAAATGAGAGTGATTTCTTCTATTAGATTAGTTAACCTTTCAAAAACTGTGTATGTTAATTGATCTAATATTCCACATATAGACTTTATTCATGTTCAAATATTTTTTATTTGAATGTTACAAGCTTTGATAATTGTCTAATTGGAGAAATCGCTTTCTTAAATTCTTTTAACCTTTCCATGTAGATAATTGGGTTGCATATATTTTTATTAAGATTAAATGTCTGAATATGAATGCACGTCTGAATGATCAAAATGATGTCTCAAGAACTGAACAGAATAATTAAGACTGTTTGTTTTTTAATATCTATATACATATAATTTATTTATTTGTAATGAATAGAGAAAATGCACTATTTTCCACCGTGAACTATAAACGAAATTGATGAAACACACTCCAACTTAAAGGGGATCATATTACCCCCCTTGACTAATTAAAATTGTATTTTTGGTAACCTTAAAGCCTACGTAGCACATACGTGGCATACTGCGTGAATCAACATACTGAAGGTCCACATAAGCACACGTATGTGCCACGTAGGCACTTAAGGTTATCAAACATACGATTTTAATTAGTCCAGGGGGTAATAGGACCCCCTTTAAGTTGGGGTGTGTCTTAGCAATTTCGTTTATAGTTCAGGGGAGACAATGCATTTACTCTAATAAATATGCAATTTAAAGTCAAACAGTAGTTAATTATTATATCAAGAAAAAAATATTAGATAAATATTACTAACTTAAATAAAAAAAATTATTGTGAGATATAAATTTAAATATTCAGAAATAAATATTTTATGTGAAATACAATTATTGAACAATCTAAATTATTAAAAAATACAAATGCTATAACAATAACAAATGTCAAGAAGGTCTTTTAACAATTTTTTTAACTCTTCCAATTTCGCAGAAGCCATCCTATATGGCAGAAAGAAATAGGTTGGGTATCCGGCAACAGGTGAATACAAAAATCTATCTCCTTGTCTGTGGTATCCCAGGGAGGTCATCAAGAAAGACTTCTGGGAATTTGTTAACTAAAGGAACTGACTGAAGAGAATGACTTTCCGCACTAGAATCTTTGACCAGAACAAGATGATACAAACAACCCTTAGATATGAGTTTACAAGCTCTAAGATAAGATATGAACTTCCCTCTAGGTGCAAAAGAATACCCTCCCCCACTCTATTACTGGCTCATTAGGAAAACAGAAGGTGACTTTTCTGGTTTTACTAACTAATGTAGCGTAACATGAATAAAGTCAATCCATCCCCAGGATAACGTCCAAATCGACCATGCCAATCTCTATGAGATTAGCCATAGTATCCCAGTGGAAAACATACACCACAAAAATTTTATAGACTCTTCTATCAACGATAGAGTCACCAACAGGAGTAGAAATAGAAAAGGTTTCAGAAATATTTTCAGGCTCAAAATCAAAACTTATTGCCACATAAGGAGTCACATAAGACAGGGTAGACCCAGGGTCAAATAACACATAAACATCAAGGGAGAAGATCTGTAACATACCCATAACAATATCTGGTGAAGCCTACGAGTCCTGGCGAGTGGATAATGCATACAGGCAATTGCGACTTCCACCTGCTTTGGGAGCACTCCTTAACAGCTAGGGGCAAAAGATGTATAGGATTGGGACTTGCCATCCCCAAGTGTACCATTTACTAAGGGACCGTCCCTCTGAAGATGACTAGGCTGACCACACGCATATCATACTTTCTCCCTAAAATAGCACCTACCTGGGCGACTTCTTCCATAATTTCCACAGTGAGGATGAGGTTTAGAGGGCTGAGTTACACTCCTTTAAGGCTGAGTGCCCTAAAAACATGGCCCGTTACCAGGATAAAACTTCTGCTCACCATAAGGTCTGGGTACAGACACACTGGCTAATGACTGAAAATTTCCCCAAGATTTCTTCTTCGAGCATTTTTTATCCCATTTTTCACTCGGGTGCTGACTGGCCTCTTGATATGCGACCTAGCTTTCTTAGCTTGCCTCTCCTCTCTCCCTGCTTGCTTTTTCTTCTCTTTCTCCACCTGCTGCATGTACACTACTAACCTGAAGATGTCCATATCCTTGTTTAGCATCACCCATTTACATTCTAACACCAACTCATTCGAGAGACCAGATGCAAACTTTCTCATTTGAGCCCTTATGTTGCATACCAACTCCGGAGCATAACGGGATAACTGGGTGAATTTCAATGCATATTCATTGACGTTCATCTTCCCCTATTTCAGATTGTTTAAATCTTCAGCCTTAGCTTCCCTCAATTCCAGGGTAAGGAAATGATCCAGAAAGGCCTCTAAAAAGTCCCCCCATAGTACAGGTTCAGCATCCTCACCTCTCAACTCTTCCCACTCGTCATACCACTGGTAAGCCATGTCCTTTAACTGATAAGCCGTAAACTCCATCCCCTCAGTATCATTAGCATGCATGACCCTGAATATTTTATCCATTTCATCTATAAACCTTTAAAGGTCCTCCTCAACCTTGGTACCCATAAAAGTGGGTGGGTTCAGGCTCATGAACTGGACAACCAGAGTAATTTCAGAAAAACTAAGTGCAGAATTCACATCTCTATACCAACAAGACTGAGAAGCCACAAGCTGAGCAATCATATAGATAGACTGACAGAACTCAACATTTGAGATACCTCCCTGAGGGGACTGAGCATTGTTGATATCAAACCTAGGAGCCCGAGGAGGGCTAGTTTGGACTGGAGGAACCACTGGAGTATCAGTGAACTTTGGGTACAGGCTCTAGAATGGGTCTGTATCCCATGAGTAAGGCGGGTGTCTTTAGCATTTGTCCCAATAGGGATGGAGTTCCCGGCTAAGGCGTTCTAACTACTGGATCTATGGTGAGGCATGATCTGAAAAGTGGAAAGTCATGAGTTAAGGAAATATTTAGACCCTATAGCATGAACTAGAACATGAAAAAAAAACATTCCTAAATTCCTTGTAGCTTCGTCCTTATAAGTGTGGCACGCTACACACCCATAAAGAAGAATTTACTCAACACGGCTTCATGACACCCTAGGACCATGAACCTTTCTCTAATACCAAGCTTGTCACGACCCGAACTGGGGTCCTAGACATGATGGACATCCTGAACCATGAAGGTCTGAGAACCCCTTAGTATATGATCATAAGCGTAATTCGTAAGAAGTAAATTTGTGGAAGATAAACTGAAACATGGTAGGGCTTAGTGTAATAAAAGAAAATGCGTCATAACATTAAGTCATAAAAACCAATAATCGTCTAAATTAGTCTACGAAGCCTCTACTGAGCTGAACAAACTAGTCTGTCTAAACCAGGACAAGGCCCCCGACTAGACCATAAAATAACTAAAACTAACATATGGATAAAATATCTTTCGAAGTTAGAGAGGCTCACCAACTCTGACTATCTGAGGGAAATCTACTATCGAGTTGGGCCACGGGACTGTGCCTCAGAACCTGTAGGGTAAGGGATCAATACTTGGAGAGTATTGGTACGCGAAAACAATCTAAAATAACGTATAGTTCATGTAAAATAATTGAGAGCATTGCAAAATCAATTTAGCATAATATAGGTAAAAACACATGGGCACAATTCAAGAGCTTCAAAACATTCTTGTAAATTATGGACTCAACTCTTTACTTTAGTTTTAATCTAGATGGTACACCCTACATTTCTACAATCCCATGGGCTAAATGGAATCCGTCCTTAACTCGGCGGCCAAGCCCCCAATCTATGTTTGTCGTAAGAATTGAAGTTTTCATAACTGATATACCCTCTATGTGAGTATACCGTAGGCAACCCCCTCCCCCCACCCCCATTTAAGATGTCCTAATTATCCTCTCATGTAGGATAACATATCATAAATCCCATGTCAGCAAAACACAGTTTCTAGCAATGAGTCTTTCAACTCGTGCTTTCTTTGGGTAACCATCGAACTCTCTTTTAGCCCAATTTTAATCCTTTAAAGTCATGCTTCATGCTCAAAATATTCGTTTCTTTCATGTTAAGGGCACACCATCTTTGGTATTTTCATACCTAGACTTGCAAGCCATATTATGTCATATCATATTATATTCATATCATGCCCATAGCCCTTCTTCATTCAAAAGCATGTTAATGACCACCAAAAAGATTTAAGCATCACATAAGAGTTCTTATTTCAAATAACATATGAAACTTACACTCTCTTTTTAATACTTTAACAGGTGGTGACCATCTCTTTCATCAATCACATACAATTCTTTATGAGGAATCATGAGCACTTATAAATCAAGTAAACACAGTCTCATTAGATCATAAATCAATGTCAATTCATAAATAATAGTAAACATTACTCAAGCTTTTAGCCATCAATGTAAACAACCAACAATATATTAAGACAATGTATTTCATAACAAGAGAGGGAATTCTGTAAATCATGCTTTCATATAACTTCTCAAAACTCATAACATATGTACACATGAAAACAATTCAAGTTTAGGGAACAATCCTATAGTTTATACAAGATTTCATCATAAAATAGGGTTTACAATGTATGCTCTTCAATAATTTCAAAACCCATTTCACATACATAATTATATACCTTTAAAGCTTGTTTAAATAATAAATTTAAACCCATGAGATTTAGGATAATCCTATATACCTTGATAATGATGAAAACATAGAGTAATTTGACCCTTGGAGATTAAAATCCTCAAACCGTACGTAATTTCTCCTCTCTTACTTATAGAGTGATATTTATGGATTTATAGAGGTGATATAACATTTTTAGGACCCTTTATTTGTCCAAAAAGGATTAGGAACAATTTAGGAATGATAAAAGACCTTAATGCCCTTAAAATAAAATAAAATGGATCAAATTTTGACGTACGAGAGGGGGTCCGCAGCGGGGGGGCAAAGCAAACCCTGGGGTCCGCGGGGGAGGGGGAAAGAAAAACAAGAAAACCCCAGGGTCTGCGGCACAGGGCCAAGGCAGACCTATTCCAGTGGTCGTTTGCGGCTCCTCTATGGCGCGGTGCCTTCGCGGGGTGTCCGTTCCGCGACGTAAACCCATTTTTTTAAAGTTTAAACCACCCCCAACCCCTTTAACTCAACTTGACATGATTAAACATCGATATAGGGATCCTAAGTTTATTCTACACATTATTCAAGCGTTGAAAAGTACGGAGTATTACACGATTCGAACCGTAGCCCTGGCCATGATGGGATCCCAAACCAATGAAGACCCAAGATGACTTCTTAACGTAACATCATAATCATAGTAGTAACTGAAGATGCGGAAACAAGCTCATGTAAGAAGAAATTCAACATTTTTAATAAAGTAATATCCATGTCTTAGGAAGAAAATTCAAATAACAACCCAACACCATCTACAAAGCCTCTAATTTTAGGAATAACTCCTAAGTTGAGACACGGTTCCAACTATACCATAAAACCAAGAAATATCAGTATAGAAACATATGTGAAAAGTACAAATGCCTTCTAAATGATGGGGGTTCACCACCTATCACCAGCTGTCCAAGAGAGAATATAAAAGCTTTAGTGTTGCACAAAATCATAAAAAAATACCTTCGAACCTATATCATGAAATAATGTAGCGTTCGAAGTTGGTCAGTAAAGCAAGTACTAGTATGCAACCCAGAAAAAGGGATAAAACGTTCTTTTTACCAAAATCATTCATAACATATATAACCATCATTCAGAGTAATAATAAGTAAGGGACGGGGAACATGGAACATAAAGACACGCTCGTTAAAATTTAGTCCTGAACTATGTAGCTTTTTATCAATCTTCAGTAACCCAAGGGCTATATGGGTCCGGTATCCCCAATTGGCGGGGCTTCGGTTCAAGTTTGCCACAAGAACCGAGGATAGGCTAAAGTTACCAATTGTCAGAAAACTCTTTATTATCCTTATATAAAGGACACCATTCGTCGTTCAATTAAGGTACGACATCCCTATGTCGGCAAAATATCAGTTTCAGGTGTTGATCACGAGGACGTACGCCTTCTCGTTGAAGCTACACAATTTCCATTAAATCCTAATTAAAATATTTTATAAACCTTTAACCATGGAGTCTTTCATTAAGGCATTCCCATATTGGTATCTTCATACCAAGACTTGCAAGTCATTCATATTATGTCATACCATTCTCATTAAAATATTTAGACCTCAAATTCCATTTTAAAATCCATAACCATAGCCCCCAAGGGTTTTGAAGAGACGTTAAACCTTTTACCATTTTATGCCATACAATAATTAACCAACGAAATAAACATTATGAAATTCTTACTTAAAAATCAACTTCGAAAGGGGTTGAGGCTCATATCTTTATCATGCAAAAACCCATCAACTTTGAGAAACCATATTACTAATCCCACCATTTTTATATGACACATTTCAGTTGAAAGCTCATCATTCACACCAAGAGAAACCCATTAAAACAAGAGGAAACAAAATTCAATCTTTCACCACTAAATCACCTCAACTCTAGGTTCAAACAACTATTAAAGAACACGTAAATATCAAGGAAAGTTGATATAATATAATAATAATTAAGATACAGAGTGTTCAAAATACCTTTTTGATGGAAGGAATTTGAAAAGGGTGTGAATCCTTAACCTTGAAACTTGAACTCTAGCTTGAAATTGATATAAAGACTCACTTGACTTAGATTCATTTCCCATACCCTTGATAGGGAATTTGACGAGAAAATGTTGATAAGAAGCAATAATCTTTGATCCTCCTCAAAACTTTAGATTGAGAGCTTTGGGTTTTTGAGAGAGAAGATAAATTAGGGATTTAGGAATAATTCTCATACTTAGGGACGATTTTGAAGATTAAAAACCAATTAGGGGAGTTAAACAGGTTGAATGGACCATTTCACCATTAATTTAATAAGAGAAAAAAGTATTTTTACGTCGGGGCAGTGAGGTTCATGCCGCAGGCCAAGTCACACGACCTTAGCCTTGCCTTGTGGGCCAATTACATGGCATTTATTGTGCCTCGCACGACCATCGCACACCTCAGACATCACTTCACTAAAATACTAATAATTTTTTACTCCAAACTTGGATCGACAGGGCTTTAATTTGATAAATAGTAGAAAACCTAACTCTGTATATTCTAGGAGTAATGGTCGTTGGAAGTTGACCCAAGTAAGAACGTCTACAAAAATTCAATCGGTAGGAAAGTTCTCAACTCAACTTTGAGTTAGGAGATTTTGTAACTTTAATTAATCTCCAAAGATGTTTTCACACTAAAGAATTGATCATCACACTTATATTAAGAATGATATCATTGGGTTCGGGTCTATACACGTATGAAGGATGGATTCAAATTCTAGCCCAAAAACATGGGGTGTTACATTTTATAACTTAAGCCATTTTGGGGGGGGGGGGGGGGACATAAATGACCATTAGGTTGAAATTAATCCCAATCAAATGACCCAAGAATTGATATTCTCATATTTTAGCTACTGCTGACCACTTGCTCACTCCCCCTTCTATTTTATTTGTTTTTGTTGATTTTTCACAGTCGTTTTATTGTTGGTTTTTCTGCTAGTTTTGTTTTCTTTTTCTCCCTCTTTTTTTGGTTGTGCTCATTTTTTTCTAAAAAAAATTATACCTATATTTATTTATTTTTTAATTCTACCAATAAAGCAATAAAATAAACTTTCATAGTTTTTTTAAACAATCAAATACAAATTTGTAATGTCGTAATCAAATAAAATTATGTAGTTCTTTAAGTACAAAATTATAAAAATAACATATTTCAATGGTACATATACATATTTTAATGAACAACGATACAACTTTTACACATATCTTGTACAGATATACATTATGTACAATAATAATATAATTCCTACACACATCTATACAGTAATTCATACAACAATGATACAGTTTTATACACATTATATACAACCTTTAGCTATAATTATACATATTCTATACAACGATATATAGTTTTTATACAACAATTATACATGGTGATACAATTTAGATAAAATAATTATACAATACTTATACAGTTTCTATACAACAATTATACAAATTGATACAATTTCTATAAAATAATTATACAACAATTATGCCATTTCTACTAAAAAAATTATACAGATAAATATTCTACACAACAATTAAACATTTTCACAAAAATCCTATACATATACATAATGATTCAATTTCTATGCACATTGTATATAGTTTCTATTCAAAATCTATACAGTTTCTCTAGAAATCTTATACAGATACATATTACAACAATAATTGTACTATTTTTATACACATTTTCTACAACCTTCATTTCTCCAATTACTAAGAACGAAATTTTAAAAAAGTGAAGAAAATCAGTTCTTCTAACTACCTCCATCACAATAAATCCAAATAACATCCCCAATATAAACCCAAAAATGAGGTTAGAAAAGCACAGAATGTACACACAACAAGTAAACACCGGATTATCAAAACAAAATACTTCCACTAGAATTTTAGTCCAAAAATGAACTTTACTCTAAAAATCCAGAACAATTATTCTGTCAATTTTCCTCAACTTACAAATCTGAATTTCAAATTGAGATCACTAAAACACACTGTACATAACACGAAATTCAATATAGACAAATCAATTTTCAAAAAACATACCCAATACAATTCCAATAAAAAGAACTTGGTATAGTTACAAAAAAAAACATTCAAATCACACCCCAAAACTTTCATTATTTTATTTAATTTTTTTAAAACAAATAAAGAATTGCAATATAGGCAGAGAATTAAAGAGATTATTGGAGAAGCAATGGAGAGGAGCAATTAGAACAATAGTTTTTTTTTTAATTTGAAAAAAGAGAAAAAAATAATAGCAAGAAAAAAAAAGAGGAGAAGTAGCGAGCACAAAGAGAGAGAAAGGGAAAGATGACTAAAACTGAAACTAAGTCAAAATTGAAATGGCTAATTTTTGGAACTATAAGAGCCAACCGACCATTTTATGTCTAAAGGCCCAAGGGTCATTTGTTTTAGGAAAAATTACAGAAAGTAGCATACTTAAAACTATAATTACAATAAATAACAACACTTTTTCAAAATTACAGTTTATAGCAAGAGTAGCATTATTTTGCCTATAAATTTCAAACACGCGTGTTTTACTCCCTCTCTCCTATTTTCACTCCATTACTTTACCTCTCTTCTATTTTCACTCCGTTACTTCACTCCCTCAAAAAAGACATTTTACAGTATAGTTTTCAACAACTAAAATCAAAATCAAATCGACTGAAGATTTTTATCTTTATGAGATTCAAAAATTCAAAATTAATCATCAATGGTGTTACAGGTATTGAATCAAAAAATTATTTTCATATGTCAATTTCAGCAACTTAAAATAATTTAATGTTGTTTGATATCGTTTTTATGTCTTTAATCATTTTTTCATTAATTTTTTTCAGTAAATAGTTTTTTGAATATTTGTTATATGAATTTTAAAAAATAAAGGCGACTGTACTATTTTATCGTATTAGATGAAAATCAAACCGATTAAGTTATTATTTGTTCAAACTCAATTTTGATACGCTAAATAGTAATAATTTTTTTCGAATTTCATCGAATTGTATAGTCGATTAATCTGTTTGTATATTCGGAATAGTGAAATTGTAGTCTACTGATTTTTATTTGTATATATTATTTGCGTTTGTACATGTTGATTAAGTTTGTATATTTGTAGCTTTGTTTGTATATCTTAATGGGTAAATGTATATTACCAGTTTATTCATTTATTGTAATTTATTTGTATATTTTTTATGAATTTGTGTATTTTAGAAATAAATTATATATTATGTTAGCATTTATATAATTAGAATTATGTTGTATATTTTGATTGCAGTTTTGACTTAATGATTATATGTGTAGTTAAAATTATTGTATTTTTTAATTTATAATTTTAATAACATTTTTAATGTGAAAGGATTGACAATGGAAATTATTCCTATTCTTGTGAAGTACTCTGAGAGATGAACATGTGAACAACATTATGAAGAATATATCACTGACGCTATGTTCTTGAGCACGAATGCATCCGGTAGAGCAGAGCAAACTCGTATACATAATTACATGGGTTTTAAGGTGTATTCATATCTTTGTTTGAAAAATACAAATATAAATACAGTTATCTATTTGTATTAGCAATTACAATTAACTACTTAATTTTATTTGTATTTGCTAAATATGTGATCAATACATGCGGTTACCTATATGTATATGTTAAATAAATATACAGTTTTCTATATGTATTGTAATTTCTGTTTGAAATAGTAGTGAAAAACTGAAAAGTACACATATTGTATAATAATTGAAAACAAGATAAAATATGCAACATAAAACTAAAGTAAAATATCTTCCATTCAATTCAATATAGTATGAGTCTCCAAAATACAATAACATAACATAACTGTCAAATACTATGCCACTACATCACTATCAACGTAGAGATGAATTTTATCAAATTTAAAATACAAGAAAATCATCGATGTTTCCTGTAACAAATTTAAAATGGTTCTTGCTATCCAGCACTGCACAAGTATGTACACATGGTATCTCGTCCAATTGAAATGCATGGCAATTTTTTTTTCTTGAGGCAAACAATAAAATGCAGGGGCGGGCCCATGTGTAATTTTGGGGTGCTCCGGCACCCACTAAACTCGACGTAGATTAGGATAATTATATAAGAAACACAGAATAAATGGTATAATTTATTAATAAACACCCAAAGAATAAATAAATGATTGGGTGCAGTGGCTTGAGGATGTGACTCCCATGTCCAATTATCTAGGTTCGAATCCCTACAACTACATGCTATTTTTTATAAATTTTTTTGAGCACCCACAACCTTGAATTTCTGGGTCCGCCACTGATAAAATGGTTCTCTTTTTCATGTATTGTATAGACATACTTTGTGACTGGTACAACCTAATTTTTTTAAATAAAATTTGTTAAAAAACTCAAATTCAGTTGGACATTAGTATTTTTCGATTCTGCATATGTATTTACAGGTCCTTATATGTATTTTTTAGCTCTTTTATGTTTGTATAAGTATTTTATGCACAATTATACATATATCTTACATAATACATATGGAAATATATTTTTTACCGGAGTCAAATAAATATATACATATAAGTAATAATATACAGTAATTAAAAAAGTATATAAGATAATTAAATGTATTTTGACATACCGTCATACATGTAAACTCTGATTTGTTCTGTTGGAGTATTTCTTGAAATACAAATGCGAAAATAAAATACAATTATATTTATTAAATATACAAATGCAACGACAACACAACATACAACAACAACAACAACAAACCCAGTGTATTCCCACTTAGTGGGGTCTGGGGGGGGGTAAGATGTACGCAGTCCATACCTCTACCTCTGATGAAGTAGAAAGGCTGTTTCCGAAAGACCCCCGGCTCAGGCACAAGATATCACACAAACACATAGTAAAGCACAGAAGCAGATGACAATAATATAAATAAGGCACCCATACGGACTATAAAACAGAGGAAAGCAGAGGAAAGCACACAGATTCGTAATAAGCATGGAACACTGAATACGGAATCATAACAGGAATAAAAAAAATAAAAAACCCCCACCAAGTAATTCCCTACACTAGCGACCCAATCTGGCCCTACTCTTCTGCCGTAATTCGCCTCTTCCAGACCTTCCTATCTAGGGTCATGTCCTCGGTGAGCTGTAACTGTTCCATGTCCCGCCTAATCACCTCACCCCAGTACTTCTTCGGCCTACCCCTACCCTGCCTAAAACCATCCAACGCTAGCCTCTCACACCTACGGACCGGGGCATCCATGCCCCTCCTCTTCACGTGTCCGAACCATCTCAATCGTGCTTCCCGCATCTTACACTCCACTGAAGTCACACCAACCTTCTCCCGGATAGTCTCATTCCGACCTCTATCCCTTCGAGTCAGTCCACACATCCAGCGCAACATCCGCATTTCTGCCACCTTCATTTTTTGGATGTGGGAGTTCTTAACTGGCCAACACTCCGCTCCATACAGCAAGGCCGGACGGACTACCACCCTATAGAATTTGCCTTTAAGCTTGGGCGGCACCTTCTTATCACACAGCACCCCCGACGCGAGTTTCCACTTCATCCAACCCGCCCCAATACGGTGCGAGACATCCTCGTCAATCTCACCATTACTCTGGATCACGGACCCGAGATACTTGAACTTGTCCCTCTTACATACCTCCTGAGCTTCCAGCAACGACAACACAACATACAATTACAAATGTAACTACAACATACAACATACAATTAAGATAAATATATATCAAGATAAATAGTATAGTTGTTTTATACTATTCTAAGAAATGCATTTGTATTTTTTGTTTAATATGTCTATGGTATGTATTTTGTAAATACATATGAGTTTATATATGTATGTTTTATATGATAATATACACTTTGGACCTGACATGTATTCTGAAAATACATATACGAGGATTTTTATATTTGTTGTAATGTAATATGTATGATTTAATAGAAAACATATGCATATTATATATTTTTTTTTGTGAGAATTACATGTAATAGAGATTTATGTCATTTTTTTGGTCTATAGTTGCCACGTGATCAAATATTCATAGCAAGAGTTCTTTCAAAATTGGTACCACATATAGGATGTCACACGGTCAACAATATCGAAGAACATATTAAGACAATGTTATCAAAGGAGCAGTACAAGATTTTTCGTCATAAGAATATTTTTGATGTCTGCATCATGAAGAAGAAATGCGTAGTTCAAGTGCAATTAGGCAAATGTATTATGTCACTTTTTGTTATAGAGATTTTGTGTCCTATATGTTTATATATACATATGAGTCAGATATGTATTTCTGTAAATACATATGCATGTTTTGTACTGTAAATACATACGCAGATCTGTATGTCTATGTATTTTATATATTTTTTTAATATGTATATATGATATAGACATGTGTCTTTTAAAAATAAAAGCAAGAGATAGAAGAGTAAAAAAATAAAAAAAAAGAAAAAGAAAAATCCAAAGGAAAAGAAGTGAAAAACAAAATAAAAAGAAGAAAGAGAAATAAAGGCTAGAAATATAAGTATAAAAATAAAAGCCAAAAAAAAAGAAATAAAAAATAAAAATAAAAAAAATACGAGAAAGGAAAAAAAAAACGGAAAAGAAAAAATAAAGAAAAAAAAGGATAAAAAAGAAGAGAAATAGAAGAGTGAAAATAAAAAAAAGGAAAAGAAAAAGAAATCAAAATAAAAAAATAAAATGATAAAAAAAGAAAAGAAAATAGGAAAAGAAAAAGAAAAATATGAGAAAGACAAAAAAAAGAAAATGAAAAAAATGAAAAAGGATTAAAAAAAGAAGAGAAATAGAAGAGTCATATAAGGAAAAAGAATCTTTATAATTAAAAATACCATAAATTAAAGAACAGTTACTTCCCTTATTTAACTCTAACTGATGAAGTTAAAATAGAAACTAGTATTCAATTTGTATATGTATTTATATAGCAACATTCTATTTAAATACAAAAGAAATAAAAAATAAAAATAGAAAAAAAGAAGAAGAAGAAAACGAAAACAGGAAAAGAAAAAGAAAAATATTAGAAAGGAAAAAAAAAAGAAATTGGAAAAGAAAAAAAATGAAAAAGGATAAAAAAGAAGAGAAATGGAAGAGTAAAAATAAAGTGGAATTAGGAAAAAATAAAAAAAAACAAAAAAAAAAATAAAACGATAAAAAAAGAAACTAAAATAGGAAAAGAAAAAGAAAAATATGAAAAAAGGAAAAAAAAAGAAAATGATTTTTTTTTAAAAATAAAAAGGATAAAAAAGAAGAGAAATAGAAGAGTCATATTAGGAATAAGAATCTTTATAATTAAAAGTAGCATGCATTAAGGGACGGTTAATTCCCTTATTTAGCTCTAACCGATGGGAGTTAAAACAGAAACTACTATTCAATTTGTATATGTATTTATATAGAATATTTTACTTAAATATAAAATACAATTTGCTATTTTTCGTAATTATGAAACAGGTGCTATAAAAGTTATAATTATAGCTGTTAAGTTGCTACTTTTGAAATTTTCCCTTTGTTTTATAATGTGCCATGCATTGTCCTTTTATAACTTTCGAAATACACAATTGAACTTTGGCCTTAGCAAGCCAACATTAATAACCATTAATCATTTCTAAAATATATTTTGAAAATATGAACCTCGGAACATAATACAATTTATAGTTACAGAAGGGGCGAAATTAAAATTTATTATTTTGTATACGTCTACAGACACATAAATTATATTAGGTTAAGTTTGTACAAATTTGAATTAAATTCATGCTTATTTAAATTGAATAATAAATTTGGATTAGACAATTTAATAAGTCAATTTTATAAGATTTAAGTCCAAAGTTCAGTTTATTTTAAGGTCCATACTCATTCCACATGTCAATTGTAACGCCCCGAGAGTACACCCTAGATGCCACACGGTTCTTATAACACACGAAGAGGCACAAGCTAACCCATGATGGTACCTGCTGTGAACATTGAATAAAATAACAAAGAACATGTGCAGAATTTAACTGGAAACGCCATAAAGTTTTAGCAACTGACATCAATATAGTGTCTTGGTTTTAAAACGTCTGAAAACTCACTCTCAGTACTAATAAAAGAAAAGAACGACTGATAATATCAACTGAAAACTGACTAACTGTCTGTACTAGTCTGAAAGCCTCTAAACTGACTGAATGTGGAGTTGATGCGACAAGCCCCCAACTAACTCCGACTGACTAAATAACTGAAATGCTGACTTAACTGAATATAAGATAACACTTCCTCGAAGGATGAGGACTCACCACTGTTGTTGCTGCTGATGGACTGGAAAGTTTAAGTACGCCCGGGAACCTGCGCATCCGAACCTATGATATAAGACATCATAGCGCAAGAAATGAGTATGCAATCAGTACTTTGAATGTACTGGTACTTTAGATGATGTTAGGCTAAAATGCACGGGTTTATATGCGTGAAGCGTTAATTAGGGGTGTTCACAGTTTGGTTTCTAACCAAACCGAACTGCGATCCAAACCAAACCAATTAAAAAAATTGATATTTGATTAAGTTTGATTTGGTTTGGATTTGAATTTTAAAAAATCGATACTAATTTGAGTTGGTTTGGTTTTACTCTAAAATAACCAACAAAATAACCAAACCAAACCGATATATATATATATATATATATATATATATATATATATTCATATATATATATATGTTACATTATTTATATATTATTCATAAATACAATATAAATATTTATTATATTTTATATTTTAATCATGATTTAACTTTAGTCATAACACATTCAGTCATATGTCTCTATCCAGCTGACAGGAACTTATGAGATTCTAAATGAATTTTTCACTTTGAATGACAAATGATACTAATTGTGAAAATAATATCTTGTTGTATATTGAAATTTACAGCTAAGATTCATTAGACTATAGACAATCACTAATTTTAACTTTCTTTTTGAACCTTGTTGAGCAACAATTTTATGTGTTTACCTTTTGGGGGTTTATTATATCATTTTATTAAATGTAATTTTTAAATATTTTTTAGAAGCGTTCATATGTCATTGTTCATGGCTTCGCCGAAGTATAACACTCAGTTGACATCTTAATTTTAAGGTTGAGATACAACACTCGATTGACATCTCATATGTATATATTCAATTTGTTTTTTTTTAATTTTTCAACTTTTATTATTAGCTAAAGTTATAAACTGTAAAAACCGAACCAAACCGAACTAAACCGACAAGAACCAAACCGACAGTTATTTTTTTTTGGTTTGGTTTGGTTTTTGAAATTTAAAAATCGACTAAGTTGGTTTGGTTATGGTTTTGACCAATAACCGACCCATGAACACCCCTAGCGGTAACTAATTGAATATATATCATGAGATATTGAGTAAGAATGCATGAAACTGTAAAGACTGAGAATGCGTGCAAAACATATAACATGATTCTTAAATATCCTGTAAACTGAAATACTGATAACTGAATAACTGATAACTGCATGCTACGGTTAATACAAATCTGAACTGAATTATACTGAATGCTGGACTGAGACTGTGGGAGTTAGCTATAACCACCATGCCGTAATGTACTTGATAATGCTCAAATTACACTGTTCAATGGGTGTAAGCGATCGTTGTCAATATAAAACCCAACTAGGTTAGGGTCGAATCCCACAGGGAATATGTTGTGAACTCAAGTTATTTGCGATTTAATCCAATGATAGTTTAATGTTTCCTGAAATAGGGGGTTTAGGTTCAACAAGTTGTTGTTTGTCACTTTACTTTTGGTGTTTGTAAATCCAGAGTTTATGAAATAACCAGAATTATGTTCACTAGGGCTTCTGGTGCATGACAGATGCTAGAAATGGTTCAAGATTCTCACGGTGGGTAGGATAACAAGCTATCTTTATCGATGTTATGCTTAAATATCTCTCGACCTACTTAAGCATTTAATTTTCTAATCCTCTCAGACTTAGGGAATTTCTATTTACTACCCAGATTTTACCTCAGGTTAACCAACCTTGTTACAACGCTGATTATTAAACGAAGTATTTTCGAGTTCTTGTTGATAATTCACTTCCTACTATATTTGATTTCTTTCTCAAGCAAATCAAAGCAGGTGTGTCTATTGTTTGCAACCAACAGACGTTAATTAAAACTTCAGAATTATCAATAAATCCTACCACCTTTTGAATCTTGAATACTTAGCACCTCATCAAGACCTAACCCTAGATCCCATAACTCAGGTTAATGGAGGTTAGCCACTCATGATGTAACGAACGAAACACATATTTGAATTCATGATTTGAAAGATAAACTTAAAGAGACGAATAATAACTAGTGAATCACGGATTAGATCACAAAGGAAAAATCCCAAAATACTGATAATAATCCCTCAAAAATAGTTGTGTTGTTAAAGTCAAGAAGTAAAGAGAGAAAATATCAAAATATGCTGTCCAAAACTCAAGGTGTCGACCTTGTGCAGAATAATAATGAAAATAATAACCTAGAAAACCCTAAAACAAAGCTTTAAATAGTTTACCCTAAATAAGGAAATAAAATCAAGGTTACAGTTTTTTCTCGGAATAGACGACGACTATTGGTGACACCTTATCAGGATCCTGACGACTTATCAAGAATTTCGTCAGGTCTTCTTCAAATCTGCACTAGTCCTGTCTTAGGTTGACGACAACTTCTGATGGCTTATCAGGACTGTGACGACTTATCAGAAATGTCGTCACACTTTTGCTCCAATTCTTATGTCCTTCCTAAGTCTAACGGCATTCCTGATGACTTATCACCATTATGACGGCCTATCACAGAATATCGTTAATTCTACCAGCTGGAACTCATTCCCTATTTAAGACTGACGAAAAACTTGATAACTTATCAGACCCTTGACGGCTTATCACAAAATATCGTCACAACTTCCTCTTTAGGCCAATTCTCTGTCTACTGATGACGACCAACCTGATAGCTTATCACAGGGCTGACGACTTATCACAAATTTCATCAGCCACACTTGTTTTCATATTTCTTCAAATTTCAACTTCTTTGCTTCATTTTATGTTGGTTCTTTATCATATCAGCTTAAACTACATAATCAAACATAAACTAATCAAAAATAACTAAAGTTGCTCAAGACCTTGCAATTATTTAGAGTTAAAAGCCTCAAATGTATTGGCATATGCTCACACATCAACACCCTCAACTTAAACAATTACTTGTCCTCAAGCAACCAAAACATAACTAAGAGAATACAAAGTACAATTTGGCAGATAACTACTCATATTAGTTTAGAATAATTTCACCATCTCCAAGGTCATTCAATTTAAAACTCACTGTTGATGTTTTGAAGAACAACCATGCAACTCACAAGTATCAAGATACGACAAAAATTCAGCAATAACAATCATGCCATACTAAGATCACACTATCTGAAAAAGTCAGTGACTTAACAACATACCCAATGTTCCTTTACAATAAAGAAATACCTTTTTCACTCATATCAGAATTCACATACATAAAAATAGGGATAATCACAAGTCTCACTCTCAGAGTGAAGTTCCAAACACTGCATGTCAAATGCCATAGGCTTGCCGTTATAGTCAGTACCCAAATCTTCATATAGGTCAGTTAGGATCACTTTAGGGATTTTCTTAAGCTTGTAATGTAGGCTAGGGGCTGGTATGATATTCATGGATATTTTAGAGTAACTATGCCTCCTTGACACTACACTAAACTCTTAGGGTTTCACTTCTCAACCTTCTTTTCTTTCTCTTCTTTTATTGATCACACATGCTCAAGATGGATGCTGTCTTTTCAATCATCATATTATCTTTTTATCATCTTTGACACAACTTTCTCTTTTCTTATTCCCTTTTCACCGCACCCAACTTTTTATTTTTTTCTTTTATTTTACCTATCTTCATGCTCATTTTGCATCACGCACCCCTATAATAGCCACCCTCAACTTAGGTTGTTTGCCTAAGTCAAGGTGCACAGTATCCTAGGAGGACCAGGGCCAAAACAGGTTTATTGTGAGGTAAACGGGAAGGTGAGAGGTTTCACAGAAAGAAATAGACATATAGGCTCAAATCAGGGATCAATAAAAAATGGCCTATGATACTTTCCTAAACCCTATCCTACAACCTAGGCAGGACTAACAGGGCAAGTTCTAGATTCGACACACGACAGGAGCTGAGTAAGACCTCACACACACATGGCACACAAGTACATCGCATATTACTACTTATCCGATTCATGCAATTTGTTTAGCAAAAATTGTCAAGTTTCCAGACTAATGCCACAAAAAGATGCACCGTAGTCACAGATGAATACAATTCACACAGTTATAAACTTAGATCAATGGAGAGGTGCTCAAAAGTCACAAAATAAGCTAACTACCTCAAGTACCTGTATTACTCCTAATTATCCACTAAAAATTGTTACAACAACATCCTACCCTACACCCTCAACTTAAAATTAAAAATAAATCTAAACTAAGGGTTAGAGTATACCTAAAATGGATCAATCTCGGGGTTCATGGGTTTCTGACTCTACTGCTGCATCATCTTGTACCTTCTCTCCATTGGGAGCTTCTGGCCTTGTAGTAGTAGGGGGTCTGCTAGATGAGGCACCTACAGACCTGGCTTTCAAAGCCTCCTCCCATCTCTCATTGTCCGTTAGGGACTCTATTCTTGCTTTCTTTAACTTTTTTTTTGGCCTTTTTTTTACCTTCTTTTTCACTCTTCTTTCTTTTTTGCTGTCAGGGTATTCTCTCTTATCTTTGCCCTTCCACTCCCCCTTCTTGTTTTTTTCTTTGGTGAATCTCCAGTGAGATCAAGCATTGAATTTTTTCCCTCAGATTCATGCATAGCCGGATCTTTCGACACCATAAATTGGTGCTGCTGCAATACCCTAACATCTGCCTTTACCTTGTTCAAGGCTGCTCTGAATTTAGCAAGATCAGCTCCTGATATTTCTTTTGCCCGTACATCAAATCGATTCTCCAAATCTGCAACCCGTCCAGGCAAAGTCACAAAAGGCTCGAGGGCAGTATTGATTCTCTTATCTATTGCAGCGGCAAACTATTTGGCAAAAGCATGTAGTTGTGCCTCACACCATTTGGCTTGTTTGGCCACTTTTCTGATATCGATCGGATGAAATACAAATCCTGCTAATACTGTATGAGATGAGGGATGGGTTTATTCTCAGGCACTAAACCTGCTTGTGCTGAAAAAATTGGTTGCGCAGTCTCAGAATCTTGCACTTCCATATTAGGTGTTGAACCAACATTTATAACTGGAGGGTCTACTGCTACCTCTACACCCTCTATCAAGTCTTAGTCCTGGCTAATTTTCATCATACCATATGGGATTGTGGGTCTTTCGGGCAAGAATATCATCATCAACCCCTGTAATCCCTGACATATTAGTAGCTCGACACAACTCTGTGATAAGACATGGGAAAGGATAAGCAGTGTTGGTTCTTGACATTCTAATCTTCATCTCATCAGCAGTGATTTCCCTAAAATTAAAGAAGAGCTGTTGCACTATGCTTGCTACTAGGATAGCTCCGTCGTCACCCAGAATATTATCTCCAATTAGTGGGCATCTACCAGATACGCACTACACCGAACCAAAACTTTGCCTTTTGGGTCACTGAGGACTTACAGATTCTCTCATTTGGGTTGGTCACCCATGCTGGTTCCCCTTTGGCTATGATGTTGGCCAACCACAGACGTTGATTTTCCTGATTTTTAATCTGAGCATAAACTGGTGGTGAAGTGTCCTGGGGAGTGAAGTTGGGGCCATACAAGAACCTGTTGATGGTTCTAATTGAGATATCAACCCTTACGCCCCTTACCTAAACTCTCTCCAATAGGGGTTGGTCTGCAACTCTTTCTCCTGACCTACACTTGTTTTCCGACTGAGCCTAGTGGTTCGCATAAAACTCTCAGACCAGTGCAGGGCAAAATAAGCTTCCCCCTTTTATATTCCATCCCAAGTCGTACTCTTGGAACTTCTGTTCCACTTTAGGATACCTACGCAGACCTTTGGTGATAATCCTCTTTTCTTCCTGAATTGGCCTTTTAGTCTTTTTTCTATCAGTTTTGCGGAGCCCAGCAGTGAAGATGCCCTTTGCCTTGGAAATTTGCCATCTAGAATTGTCTCGAACTTCGGGGTTCTTACATTTGATAAGTGTTCCCTGAATTGGAGACTCCTCATCATCTTGTTGTTTAGTGGAAGGGGATTCAGATGTTGTTCCCTCAGACTCAAGCTCTTCAGACTCTTCATGTTCTTCCTCTTCGGATTCAGCATATTTAGACTCATGTTGCTTATGTTCAGAATGTTCAGATACCTCTTGCTCAGAAGCAGTTGTTGTTTCAGTGTCCTCACTATCCTTCACCTCAACTAGTGGGGGTGGTGGAGGCTGGTTAGGGGTTTGCTTCTTCTACCGCTTCCTGAGCATAGGTTCTTCCTCTTCATAATCAGACTCCTCATCGAGGAGCTTCTGGCGTACACTTTTTTGTTGTTCCTTCTTTGTAAGCATGGGGATATTTTATTTGGGTGCCATTATAGGGTTCCTGTAGAAATATAAAAACCATTAGTCAATCCTCAAGAGTCTAAACACAAACACATTAATCATTTAAGCTTCACATCCTTTGAAAAGGCTTATTCTTGCTTCAGGTTTAAGGTATGACGACATTTATTAATAAACCGTCATGACTGTGATAGCTTATCACAATTGTCGTCAGCCTTAGATAGAACCTACGAAACTTTAATAACTTCTGACGACATTTCTGATAAGCCGTCACAAATGTGATAGCCTATCACAAATGTCGTCAGCTCTAAACAAAACTTACTTCATTCCTAGTAGCCTTTGACAACATTTATGATAAGCCGTCACAGTTGTGATAGATTATCATGAATGTTGTTAGCTCTTATCAGAACCTGACTTTTGATTTTAACTTAATTTTTGGTCTCATTATTTCTCAAAATCCACTCGAGTTCTGATTTGTGAGCTGAATTTTAAGCCTTAGGCTTGCACAGCAAACCCTAGTTCTGAATTTCATCCCCTTTTCCAGTTGAACTTGATTCAAGTCTCTTGGGAACTTAGGTTGTCATCAATCTATCCCTTACCACTTGAAAAGAAAATTCAAATTTAGAGCATACCTGATGGGGAGCCTTCAATACGATTACATGCACAAGAGGAAGTAGGAAGAAATTCTTGATTTTAATTGCAAACCCACACACAAGGAAACTTGCTTTTTCTTTTACTTGGAATTTATTTTTGAATAAGGAAATAAAATACTCTAAATATTGAAGGGAATTAACTTAAAAGGATGTAAAAACAAGCTGGAAGGTGGAAAGGTTCGACTGGGCCCGGGTCGGATCTTTATAATTGGCCTAGATTTGGTTGTTAAGTTACTTTCTGACGACATATTATGATGGATTGTCATAGGTGTGACGACCTATCATGGATGTCGTCAGCCTTAACAGAACTTCAATTCAAAATTGGCCTTTCTGACGACAATTCTAATAGCTTATCATAATTCTAATTACAAAGAATGTTCTACCCAAGATGATAGGCACTTCAAAGTCCACCTCACAATCTAGGACTACAAAATTAGCAGGCAGAATAAAATTGGCTACCTTTACCAAAACATCATGTAATATGCCCACATGCTACTTCACAGACCTATCTGCCATCACCAACCATATATTTGTTGGGTTAGGATTCCCCAAACCCAGTTTCTTGTACACAACAAGTAGCATTAGGTTTATACTAGCTCCAAGATCACATAATGCTTTAGTAAATTTCAGGGAACCAATAGTACACGGAATGGTAAACGCTCCCGGGTCTGCCTTTTTCTGCACTAAAGACCTCATAGAAATAGCGCCACAATGGAGAAGATTGTCCTCCGGCTCATGGCTAACCTTCCATTTCTTGGTCACAAGGTCCTTCATGAACTTTGCGTATCCTTTTATTTGCTCAAGTGCCTCAACCAAAGGCATATTTATTGCTAATTGCTTGAGCATTGCCAGGAATTTGTTGAATTTTACATCCTCAGCCTTCTTCTTTAATCATTAAGGAAAAAGAGGTGGTGGTCTTGGGATAGTTTTCAACACCACTTTCTCTTCCTTCTCTCTTTCCTTCTCTGAAGCATTAGCAGAACTATCCAGCTTCTTAGACTACACTGGATTGCTTTCTTATAATTCATCAATAACTACCTTACCATCTACAGATTTGCCCACAGAAGGGCCAGGTAATATCTTACCACTCCTAATGGTAATAGCCATACATGAGCCATTATTCCGCAGATTCTAAACCGTATCACTTGGTAATATTTCGCTCTTTCTCTGGTTGAATGCAATAGAAAGTTGGCTCATCTGCCGCTCCAACTATTTGATGGCAGTGGAATATGAGTGCACCAACTGACTGATGGATGTCAGATCGATCATCATGGTGGTTACACCAGAGTTGGTAGCCTCAAATCCCTGTAACAATTTCTCCATCATGTCCTCCATGGACATCTTTCTAGAGCTAGTTGCAACAGCTTCTTGATTTCCAGGAGGAACATATAAACAACTCCGATCAGTTTCCTTGCTCCCTGTCTTTGTAACCAGGCTTGTCATAAATGTTCTGACCTTGATTCCCTTGGCTATTGCCTAAAAAATTCCCCTAATTATTAATATAATTCGCCTCTTCTTCAGGATCCACATCCACTCGGTCTTAAGACGTTATAGCTTTCGCTTTCTTAGTCTTCCCCCTACAATCAGTGCTTGGTGAGCAAGTCCATCTGAGTCTTTAGATGGGCCATGTCTTGATCTCGCTCCTTCTCTCTCCTGCATTGTTTAGCATATATACCAACAAAAATAGTGGGGCTTGCTACCACAGACTCCCTGGTATGCCAAGCCCAACTCTGTTTGATCATCCTATTTAGCATATCTGAGGTATCTTGAAAAGACATATCAACAAATGAACCACCAGCAATATTATCTACAATTGGCTTTGTTACAGAGTTGAGGGCCCTGTATAAAGTCTCCATCAAGTGTAGGTCCATCATATTGTAGTTCGAACACTGTGTTAGCTTCTTCTTGAATCTCTCCCAAGTCTCATGCAAAACTTCAATAGGAAGCTATCTAAAATTGCTGATTTCGTCCCTCAACTATACCTTCTTGGAGGGTGAAAAAAACTGTTCTAGGAACGCTTCTTTCAATTTCCTCCAGTGGGTGATGGAATCAGGCGTAAGCTCATTCAACCACAATGTTGCCTCCCCAGACAAAGACAACGGGAACAACCTCAACCGGATAGCATTCTGGCCCACTCCTGGGTTATCAAAAGATTTACAAATGGTTACAAAATTCACCAGATGCAGGATCAGATCATCCCCAGAAAGGCCACCAAACAACCCCTTCAGATTGAGGAGTTGGATCATAGTACTCATAATGTTGAACTTGGCTCCAGGTGCCAACGATGGAGGAATAATTGCACTCGTTGCACCTTCCCCGTCCATGCCACCACCATCATCATTCATATTATACTGGACTGGCTGGTACTCTTGTCTTCTTTGGAACGGATGGTCTTGGTTAACATTATATAGAACTTGTGCAGCTATCTGCTCTGCACGTCTTGGGTTACCAGGGTTCAATAACTCCTCGTCCCCTAAATCTTCGTCCTCAGGGTTTGGATTCGTGCATGTTGCTCGATATTTTGTACATTCACCTGAGCTCTAACTAAGGCTGCCAGTCTGTCAGCCTCTGCTATTCTGTCATTCTTCCTATTCATTGCGGTTCTGGATTTAGTGGTAATAATGTTTCTCCGAAACTTATGGTGCTTGTCATACACTATAAAATCCTACAAATAAACAAAAATAACAAATAAACTTAAATCTAGGAAAATTAACTAACAGTCAATTAGCGCATACAAACTTCAGCTTACAATCGTATTCCCTGGCAACGACACTATTTTTGATAACGCTCAAATTACACTCTTGAATGGGTGTAAGCAATTGTTGTCAATATAAAACCCAATTAGGTTGGGGTCAAATCCCATAGGGAATATGGTGTGAACTCAAGTTGTTTGCGATTTAATCCACTGATACTTTAATGTTTCCTGAAATGGGGGGTTTAGGTTTAACAAGTTGTTGTTTGTCACTTTACTTTCAGTGTTTGTAAATCCAAAGTTTATGAAATAACCAGAATTATGTTCACTAGGGCTTCCGGTACATGACAGATGCTAGAAGTGATTCAAGATTCTCACGGTAGGTAGGATAACAAGCTATGTTTATCGAAGTTATGCTTAAATATCTCTCGACCTACTTAAGCATTTAATTCCTTAATCCTCTCGGACATAGGGAATTTCTATTTACTACCCAGATTTTATCTCAGGTTAACCACCCTTGTTACAACACTGATTATTAAACAAAGTATTTTTGAGTCCCTATTGATAATTCACTTTCTACAATATTTGATTTCTTTCTCAAGAAAATCAAAGCAGGTGTGTCTACTATTTACAACCAACAAACGTTAATTAAAATTTCAGAAATATCAAGAAACCCTACCACCTTTTAAATCTTGAATACTTAGCACCTCATCAAGACCTAATCCTAGATCCCATAACTCAGGTTAATGGAGTTTAGCCACTCATGATGTAACGAACGAAACACATAATTGAATTCATGATTTGAAAGATAAAATTATAGAGATGAATAATAACTAGTGAATCATAGATTAGATCATAAAGGAAAAATCCCAAAATACTGATAATAATCTCTCTCAAAAATAGTTGTGTTGTTAAAGTCAAGAAGTAAAGAGAGAAAATATCAAAATATGCTGTCCAAAACTCAAGGTGTCGACCTTATGCGGAATAATAATGATAATAACAACCTAGAAAATCCTAAAACAAATCTTTAAATAATTTACTCTAAATAAGGAAACAAAATTAAGGTTACATCTTTTTCTCAGAATAGACGACGATTATTGGTGATGCCTTATCAGGATCCTGACGACTTATCAAGAATTTCGTCAGGTCTTCTTCAAATCTGCACTAGTCCTGTCTTAGGTTGACGACAACTTCTGATGGCTTATCAGGACTGTGACGACTTATCAGAAATGTCGTCACACTTTTGCTCCAATTCTTATGTCCTGCCTAAGTCTGACGGCATTTCTGCTGACTTATCACCATTATGATAGCCTATCATAAAATGTCATCGATTCTACTAGCTGGAACTCATTCCTTGTTTAAGGATGATGACAAACTTGATAACTTATCAGACCCTTGAGGGCTTATCATAAAATGACGTCACAACTTCCTCTTTAGGCCAATTCTCTGTCTACTAATGACTACCAACCTGATAGCTTATCATAGGGTTGACGACTTATCACAAATTTCGTCAGCCACACTTATTTTCAGATTTCTTCAAATTTCAACTTCTTTGCTTCATTTCATGTTGGTTCTCTATCCTATCAGCTTAAACTACAAAATCAAACATAAACTAATCAAAAATAACTAAAGTTACTCAAGACCTTACAATTGTATAGAGTTAAAAGCCTCAAATATATTGGCATATGCTCACACATTAGTATTATCAGGGTCCAACCTGTAACCTCAGCTGGAAGGGTATTAGTAATGTGCCAAGGGTACTAATAATGACTGTGTGGATCCACTAATCTAGTGTCTCGAAGGATGAGGGTGTCATGCCTATCTGACGGGGGACCTTTTAAATAATCTATGGTGGCGCTATAAGTTTGGAACTTTGGGACTGCTTCTAAATTATCATTCCTTCTGATGGGGGAGACAAGTGTCTCATGCCTACCGACGAGGGAGACACCATCCCTATGTTCACTAGGTGCTAAGGTTTACTCCCAACTGAAAGACACTGAATTCTGGACTGATCTAAGTTTAACTGAATATGATAACTGACTGAATTGTTGTCACTCATGACTTATCTAAAAACCTTTATGAAACTACTAAAATCATATAAACAACTAAATTTTGGGTATTCAAATCCCCTGGACTCGATAGTAATAATCTACAAAATTATACTAAAACTTTGAGGACAAGATATGTAGTTATTATCCAAAACTCATTCTTTGAGGCATTTTATCAAACACTTGTAAAATATGGCTTAAGCATGGGAGTAGTTTTAAACATGTAGTAATAGCATGATTTCAATGCTAAAATCACCAATTAAGGCTTAAATCAATGAACATCACCATTCAAACATGTAGGGTTTAATAACCACAATAATTTCATGTTATCATGATATAAAAATCATATTTCATGAAAGTGCATGGACATAATTCATAAAATATGTAAAGATCATACTTTTAAACTTGAAATTGGATTCTTAAACTCTATGGGTGAAAAGAATCCATGGATGAACATCTAACATACCTTTAAGGATTAAATCCTGAAGAATATCACAAGCTTGAATGTTCTTGGCTTGGAAGACACCAATTCTTGATCTTTCTTATATGGAAAGAACGTTTATCTTGATGAACAATAAGAGAGTTTAGGGTTTCTTTTTGAATGAAATTGAGGAATGTGAGCTAAATATGCCCTTTCAGTTGTTTAATCCCATGTTTTCACGATTTGAGGCAGTGGAAAAAGACCAGGCTGTCCTTTTATAATTTAAATTCCCAACAGAAACTCGATTTTGTGCCTTATTGTTACATGCCAATTGTGACACCACTATAGCTACCGTGACCGTCACAATCACGATGACTTGCCGTTTTGGAAATCCAAACGTGGTCCAAACCTCATTCGAAAAATTTGAAACTTACCCGAGACACACTACTTACACCCCTGAACATAAATTAACTTAAAAATCTATGTCTCAAGGTCGGGAAGTTCACTTTAAAAATTATCAAAGTTGAGAGGCCAAAAATAAGATTAAGTCCCCAACACTTAGCCAAATTTTCAGCTTCTAAGTCTCTTATACATGCACTATGAGCTGGACTGAACTTAGAAAAGTATGGGGTATTACATCAATATAACTTCACATCCTAGTCAAATTCAAGACCAATATAATTATGTCACATATTCAAATGATGTGGTAATTCCTCATCAAAGTAATGACCAATCAAAAGTTACCAAGTGTTTAAAATGATATGTTTTGGTAACTTTTGATCGGTCAAGATTTAGACCAACATTCGTTATAAGCTTGATGACTCACATGAACCAATCAGGGGCAAAATTTTATGTTTGACATTTAAGATAGAGTTTGACTATATATTGTAAATTGGATTTTCTAAATCTGTCTTCCACAAATTTTCAAATTTTTGCACGAATCACCCTTATTTGGGGTGATATTTATTTTTTTATCCTCAAATAAGTGTTTATAATTTTGCTCATGCTTCTAATATTAAAAACTTGAGGCTGAATTATTATCAACACTATATTTCGAGGCTTATACATATTGTTTCATAATGTATTCTATCGTATTGTGTGACATTGTATTGTATTGTATTGTATTATCTTAATGAATATATTGTTAGGATAGACTGTCGGGAAAAATGGTAAATATATTCCTAGACTTTGTGATTTAGAGCAGATATACTCTCCATTAAAAAGTGGAGCAAATATACTCCTGCTGTCAATGAAATGGTGTAGATATACCCTTTTTACTAGCGGGTCTATTTATTTTAATGAAATAATGTCTATATTTTTTTTGAAATAATAATAAGACAAATGAAGAGATTGTAACGGATAAAACAATGATAAAGATATAGTTTCATCTAACTAATATATTTCCATAGAAAAAATTACAGATGGTCATGCGTGTACTGCACAGTAAAAAATACGAGTATTTTAATTTTCATTAGGTGTTCTCTAAATTAAAAATCTGTGGGTTATTGAACGGACTATTTAAAAATAAATTCATTTGTCCTTTCTTAACTTTTTAAAAATAAGATAAATATTTTTTAATTCTAAAAGTACAAATTTATTAGTAAAAAGGGTATATCTGCATCATTCCATAGACGACATGTGTATATCTGCTCAATTTTTCTAATAGGGAATATATTTTCTCTAAATCATAAGGTTGATGTGTAAATTTGCCTCTTTGCCCTAGATTGTAGCATTTTTTATCGTTACACTATGTAATACCCTGTATTTTCATAGCTTGATTTAACTCTCAGTGTATGAGTAATCTTATATAAGATTTGTAAAGTACTCAGAATTTTTTGTTTAGAGCTTACCGTTGCGTAAGAAATTCAGTCAGCTTTCCAATGATATAAAGTTTGCCCAAATCCGATACCCGGGCGAAGAGTTAGAGCCTTTTTTTGTAAAGCAATGTGCCATCTGGCACATCAGCACATCATGGAGACCATCCAAATAGCAGTCTTCAGTTTTCGGTGAAGCTCCATGGTAATGACGCGTCACGCCAATGCTTCAGTTCATAATTGTCATTTTCCAGTATGGCAACGCAATCCCACCACGTCGCGCCACTAGCCATTTTACCAGTTTTCAAATTCCAGTGAGGCTCCGCGATGGTGCCAAGTTACGCCAAGGGTCTATTTCACGTTCTTCCATTTCTACATAGTGTCAGCCACATTCCAGTGGCTCACCGCGATGCCACCGCGTCGCGGTGAGGCCCAAAATCGGGCATCCAGTGATGAATTTTTAAATCTTTTTCAGGGGTAATTGAGTATTTTTCCATGACCCAAGTCAGTTTCAGACATGTGATTAACTCCTAATTAACCTAGTTATAGCATTATTTCCTCACTTTCTCTCAAGATTAAAACATTCTCACTAAAAGGGCAAAACCCTAGTTATAACATTATTTCCTCACTTTCTCTCAAGATTAAGACATTCTCACTAAAAGGGCAAAAAATTCTTAATTTAGTAGCTTCAGTATTTCAGTAGTCGGAGTTAGTTGGGGGTTTGTCCCATCATCTCCACATTCAGACAATTCAGTTAGTAGTTTTTCAGGCTAGAGTAGTTTAGACAATGTTCAATTTTTTTAGATGTTATTATAGTTGTTATTCTTTATCAGTATTCAGATTATGAACCTTATGGTATTTCAGACTATTTTATGTATTATTTTAGTATTATCATTCAGTGCTCACAGCAGGTACCAGTCATGGGTTAGCTTATGGTCCTTTGGGGTCGTAAACACCGTGTGGCATCCGAGGTGCAGACTCGAGGCATTACAAATTTGGTATCAGAGACTAAGGTTCAACATTGTCCTACAGAGTTTGAAAGTCGCATCAAGTAGAGTCTTGAGCACGGGTGTGTAGCGTGCCACACTTTTGGATAAGAGGCTATGAGGCGTTTTTAGATAAAGTTTCCCTTCTTTTAGTATTCATGGTGTGAGTGAGCATGAGCTCAAGTTAAACTCTCAATCTAATACTTTTCTTACTTCTATTTATTGAATATGCATCCCAAGAAGAACAACAAAAGAAGAGCAGGAAACTAGTTAGCTCCTCAGCTCATTCACGCAGATCCCCTAGACGAGCATGTCTTTTATGCAAAATTCAGAGCTGCGTTCACCACTCTAGGTAATTCCGTAGTAGGTCAGAATGAATGGCTAGCTACTGTTTAGGCAAACCCAATGGCCAATAATACTGCAGCCAGGATTCAGGACTTTACCAGAATGAATCCTCCCCTATTCTCAGGATCTAAGCCCGAAGAGGATCCACAGGAGTTCCTCAATCAGGTTCATAAAGTCACAGACATAATGGGAGTGATTCCAGTGAGAGTGCTGATTTAGCTGCCTATCAGCTATAAGATGTAGCTTTTATGTGGTTTACAAAGTGGAAGGTAGACAGGGGCATAGATGCCGAGCCCATAGAGCGGGAAGAGTTTGCTACTGCTTTCCTAGATAGATTCTTTCCCTTAGAGCTAAGAGAAGCCAAGGTGTTAGAGTTCATCAATCTCAGGCAATGCAATATGAGTGTGAAAGAGTATTCCCTCAAGTTTACTCAGTTAGCCAGGTATGCTCCCCAGTAGTAGCAGACAATAGGTCTAGAATGAGCAAGTTCGTGTCTGGGGTATCAGAGAGTATGGTTAAGGAGTGCAGAACTACAATGTTAATTAAGGAGATAGACATATCCAAGCTCATGGTCCATGCTCAACAGATAAAAGAGGCTAAGAATAAGGAGAGAGAGAGAGGAAGAACAAGAGAGCTTGAATAGGTAGCTTCAATTTCACTCAGCCTAAGTCAAAAGACGATAACCATTCTTAGTTTTGCCAAAAATCTTCTGTTCCAGCTCCATCTTCAGCCATTGCTCTGGTACCTAAGTTCAAAAATGGTAACAAATATAGGGCGCCAGGCTCTAAATCTCAGGATAGTGTCAACAGTGCTCGAACAAATCCTCTTTGTCAGAAATATGGCAGAAACCATTAGGGTGTCTGCAGGGATGGCAGTGATATTTGTTTCGGGTGTGGCAAGCCAGGCCATAGGATCAGAGATTGTCCTTAGTAAGGTTCTCAGGGTCAGTACAATCGTTCCTCAGCTCAGTCTGATTGATTGAATCAGTAGGGTGCCAACTCCAGTGCCACCAGTGGGCAACACACAAATAGGATTTATGCACTTTAGTCCAGACAAGATTAGGAAAGTTCTACTGATGTGGTCACTGATACATTATAGATCTTCTATTTACATATTTATGACTTATTAGATCCAGTAACTTCTTTATCTTTTGTAACTTCTTACATAGTAGTCAACTTCAAGGTCAAACTAGAAATCTTAACAGAACCTTTCTCAGTCTCTACCCCAGTGGGTTAGTCTATGATAGATCGGCGGGTATATAGGAACTGCCCGGTTATGATATCTCAGAAAGTCACTTTAGCAGACTTAGTAAAAGTAGAGATAATGGATTTTGACATTATTCAGGCATGGATTGGCTGCATTCATGCTATGCCTCAGTTGATTGTAGAAACTGAATTGTTTATTTTTAGTTTCCAAATGAACCGTCCTTGAATGGAGGGGTAGTACTATAACGCTTAAGTGTCAGTTGATTTCATACCTTAGAGCGAGAAAAATAATATCCAAAGGTTGTGTCGATCATCTTGTGTAAGTCAAAGACTCCAGTTCAAAGACTCCTAGTCTTGAGTCAGTTCTAGTAGTGAATGAATTCTCAGATGTGTTTCCCGAAGATCTTCCTAGAGATTCTCCCGAAAGGGAAATTAACTTCGGAATAGACCTTCTTCCAGAAACTTAGCCCATATCTATTTCACAATACAGAATGGCACCAGCTGAACTCAGAGAGTTAAAAGAACAGTTAAAGGACCTTTAGATAAGGGGTTCATCATACCCAGCATTTCCCCATGGGGTGCACCAGTCGTATTCGTGCATAAGAAAGATTATTCTTTTAGAATGTGTATAGACTACCGCCAGGTGAACAAAGTCACAGTCAAGAATAAATACCGACTTCCTAGAATCGATGACTTATTTGACCAACTTTAGGGCACCAGTTATTTTTCTAAGATAAACCTCAAATCAGGCTATCATCAGCTCAGAGTCAGAGAATGTTACATTCCAAAAATAGCTTTCTGAACCCGGTACGGTCACTTTGAGTTTCTAGTCATGTCCTTTTGTCTCACGAATGCCCTAGTAACCTTCATGGACTTAATGAATTGGGTGTTCAAGTAGTACTTGGACATGTTTGTTATAGTATTCATCAATGACATTTTTGTCTATTCCTGTAGTGAGAATGATCATACAGATCACCTCAGAATCATACTTCAGACTCTCAGAGCTCATCAGTTGTTCGCCAAATTTAGTAAGTGCGAATTTTGGCTAAGGTTAGTAGAATTCCTTGGTCATATTATTTCCGGTGATGGCATTAGAGTTGATCCTCAAAAGACCAAAGTGGTGAGAAACTGCCGTGACCTATTTCTCGATTAGATATCAGGAGCTTCTTGGGTTTAGCTGGCTATTAACGATGATTTGTTGAAGGATTTTTGTCTATTTTATCCCCCATATCCATATTAACTCAGTATAAAGTCAAGTTTCAGTGGTCAGATTTATGTGAGAAGAGTTTTTAGGAGTTGAAGACTCGACTCACTATAGCCCCAGTTCTAGCATTATCAGATGGTTCAGATGGGTTTGTTGCGTACTGTGATACATCCAAAATAGGTTTAGGTTACATCCTTATGCAAAGAGGTAAGGTCATAGCCTATGCCTCTAGACAACTTAAGCCCCATGAGAAGAATTACCCTACCCATTATCTTGAGTTAACAGCTGTAGTGTTTGCCTTAAAGATTTAGAGGCATTATTTGTATAAGGCAAATGTTGATGTGTTCACATATCACAAAAGCTTTCAGTATATGTTCTCTCAGAAAGATTTGAATTTGCATCGGAGAAAATGGTTAGAGTTGTTAAAAGATTATGACATGAGTGTTCTGTATCTCTGGTCAAGGCTAATATAGTGGCAGATGCTCTCAGTTGGTTATCTATAGGTAGTGTCGCTCATGTTGAGAGTCGTAAGAAGAAGTTAACTTAGGAAGTTTATCATCTTGCCCGACTAGGTGTTCTCTTAGTCGATTCAGCAGAGGGCAGTATGTGGGTGTAGAATAGTTCAGAATCATCTCTAGTTTCTAAAGTGAAGGAAAAGTAGAATAGAGATCCCAATCTCTTTAAGTTGAAAGTATCAGTCAGAGATTAGAAAGTAGGGGTTTTCTCCCAAGGTGGAGATGGTCTATGCGTTGCCAGGGTTGGCTATGCGTTCTAGGTGTAGATGACTTAAGGCAATGAATTCTTGTAAAAGCACATGGTGTGCGTTACTCAATTCATCCAGGGTCAACTAAGATGTACCACAATTGCGGGAGATCTATTGGTGGAGTGGGATGAAGAGAGACATTACAGAGTTCATAGCTAAGTGCTCGACGTGTCAGCAGGTTAAGATAGAGCATCAAAAGCCTAGTGGGTTTATGCAAGAGTTCAGTATTCCCACATAGAAATGGGAAGAAGTGAACATGGACTTTGTGATGGGTTTGCCTCGTACCTGCCATTAACATGATTCTATTTGGGTCATTGTAGATAGGATGACCAAATTTACTCATTTTTGCCAGTCCATACTTCCTATTCAGCTGAGGACTATGCCAAACTCTATATCAGAGAGTTGGTCAAGTTACATAGAATCCCAATATCCACTGTCTCAGATAGAGGTACCTAGTTTACCTTTCACTTCAGGAAAGCATTCCAAAAGGGTCTTGGTACCCAAGTTCACCTCAGTACAACCTTCCACCCTCAGACAGATAGTCAAGTAGAAAGGACCATTCAGACTCTAAAAGATATGTTAAGAGAATGAGTGATTGATTTTAAAGGTAGTTGGGATGACCACTTGCCTTTGATCAAATTCGCATATAATAACAACTATCATTCTAGTATTCAGATGGCTCCGTTTGAGGCTCTTTATTATAGAAGATGTAGATATCTAATTGGTTGGTTTGTGGTAGGTGAGGCCGCAGTAGTAGGGACCAATCTTGTGTTTGATGCCTTAGAAAAGGTTCAGTTGATCAGAGATGCCTTAGAAAAGGTTCAGTTGATCAGAGAAAGGCTTAGGTCATCCCAGAGCTGATAGAAATCGTATGCAGATGTGAGGAGAAAAGATCTCAAGTTTGAGTTCGGCGATTTTATGTACTTGAAAATCTTTCCCAAGAAGGGGGTAAAGAGGTTCGGCAAGAAAGGAAAGCTCAGTCCTCAATATGTCGGTCCTTACAGAATTCTCAGTCATTTCGAGAAGGTAGCTTATGAGCTTGAGTTGCCTTTAGATCTAGCTTCAGTACACCCAGTGTTCCACGTCTCCTTGCTAAAGAAAATGCATTGGTGACCCAGCAATCATAGTTACCTAAGAGGGAGTCGATATTCAGAATGATCTATATTTTTAAGAGGCCCCAGTCTAAATCCTTGATCGTCAGATTTGCAGACTGAGGAATAAAGAAGTTCCCTTGGTCAAAGTTCTTTGGGAATAGTTTTCTACTTGGGAAGAAGAAACAGATATGCGGACCAAGTATCCTCACCTCTTCTCCACAAACTCAGATTTAGCTTAAGGTAATAGTTTTTCTTAGCTTTGCTCAGTTCCATGTTTAATTATAGTTACAAACTTGGTACCCATTACCGTTGCATATTCAGTCATTCATATATGAATCAGTTCAGTCATGTACTCATGCATCAGATATGCATGTTCAGTATGAAAACTCATCTTATCAGTGATTTCAATCATGTAATCATGTTTTAGTTGGCATGTTCAGTGTGTAAACTTAGTCTATCAGTATTTCTCAGCTTAATCAGTCTCATTCGATGTCGAATGTTCCCAAGAGGGAGATATTGAAATACCCTATATTTCCATAGCTTAATTTAACTCTCAGTACATGAGTAATCCTATGTAAAATTTTTAAAGTACTCAGAATTTTTCAGTTTAGAACTTACCATTGCGTAGGAAATTCAGTCAGCTTTCCAACGATATAAAGTTCGCCCAAATCTGATACCCGGGCGAAGAGTTAGAGCCTTTTTTTGTAAAGCAGTGTGCCATCTGGCACATCAGCGCGTCACGGAGACCAGCCAAATGACAGTCGTCAGTTTCAGTGAAGCTCCATAATAATGGCGCATAGCACCAATGCTCTAGTTCACAATTATCATTTTCCAGTATGGCAATGCAATCCCACCTTATCGCGCCACTAGCCATTTTCCCAGTTGTCAAATTCCAGTAAGGCTCTGCGATGGTGCCGTGTCGCACCAAGGGTCCATTTCATGTTTGTCCATTTTTGCACAGTGTCAGCCATATTCCAGTGGCTCACTGCGATACCACCGCGTCGCGGTGAGGCCCAAAATCGGGCATCCAGTAATGAATTTTTAAATCTTTACCGGGGGTAATTGAGAATTTTCCATGACCCAAGTCAGTATTAGACACGTGATTAACCCCTAATTAACCTAGTTATAGCATTTTTCCTTACTTTCTCTTAATATTAAAACATTCTCGCTCAAAGGGCAAAACCCTTGCTTCAAGAAATCATGAACAAACTCAGGAATTCCTTTAAGAACCTTTAAGAATTAATATTCCCAGGTATGTTAGGTGTTCATTCATCGGTTTCTTTCACCCATGAAGTCCAAGAACCCCTTTATAAACTTAAAGATCTCAGATTTATGAATTCTATGCTTGAAATTGATTGTATTTATGTTCAAGATAGTAATTGGGTTTCAATTCATGATTAATTATAAGTTTCCATGAAATTAAAATAGTTTATGTGATGAATTATGTGAATTGTATGCTAAACCCATGAAATTGCAATTGAGTATTGTATTCATAATATTCATGTGTTGACCATTATTATGTGATAATCCGTGTCCCCTAAGTGTTTGCTAAAATACCTATGTGAAGTAAATAGTGGAATCATGACATGTCATTATGTAGTGCCAATCATGTACAAGCTTATGCCCTTCAAGTGTTTGATAAAATGTCTCTTTGAATGAATTATGAACAAGTAGACATTGTTATGCTTTTCAAGATCATGCTATGTTTTATTTTCATGCTATCTAGTCTTGGGGGTATCTAATACCCGACAATCTAGCGGTTTACCTAAAGCTACAGTAGTTACAGAATAGTCCAAGTAAGGTCACGATCAGTAGTACTCAGTCAGTTGCAGAACTCAGTAAATTTAGTATTAGTCTAGTTCAGCTTAGTATAATAATCAGTGTCTTCAGTTGGGAGTAAGATTAAGCATCGAGTGAACTCATGGATAAGGACTCACCTGCCAGTAGAATGTGTGATCCTTAGAAACAGTCCTTGCATTCCAGAACTACGTAGCCAGCGTAGGTTGAGATATGATCTGCCAGTTAAGGGTTGATGAGGTGTTTTAGCCTACCAGTTGAGTGTACCACCATTCTCATTTAGGGCACCTGCCAGATGAAGGTGACTCTTCAGTTGTCTTTACTAGTGGCGCGGTATTAACACCCTTCCAACTGGGGTTACAAGTTGGATCCCAGTTATATTATTTGGGGCATGTCGGTTAGATGACTACCTCCCACAGACTTAGTTTTAGTCTCAGTATAGAACTCATTTCAGTTCTACAAAATTAGGACTGCCAAATACAATCACTGAACTATCAGTAATTCAGCTATTAGTAATCTTAGATATCAGTTACTCAGTTATCAAAACTCAGCACTCAGCTTCAATTAAAGCTCAGATATAGTATACATGTATATGCACAGATTGCATACTCAGTATTTTACAGTAGTTCCAGTTAACCATGTACTCTTATTCAGTTACTTCATATCATTCAGTTAGTTACTGTTCATGCATATGAACCCTTGCATTCAGCCTTACCTTATCTAGCATACTAGTACATTCCACGTACTGACACATACTTTTTTTTGTGCTATGCTATCTCATATCATAGGTTCAGATGCTCAGGTTCCCGACCGTGCTTAGACAGATTCAGATAGCAGCAGCAGATTCAGTAGTGAGTCCTCATCTGTTGAGGATATACTTTATTTTAGTATTTTCAGTAGATTTAGTATTTTAGTAGTTAGAGTTATTTGGGGGATTGTCCCATCAACTCCTCATTCAGACAGTTCAGTTAGAGGATTTTCAGGCTAGACTAGTTTAGACAGTGTTTATTTTATTCCCAGATGTTGTTACAGTTGTTATTCTTTATCAGTATTCAGATTATGAACCTTATGGAATTTCATCCTATTTTCTGCATTATTTCTGTATTATCATTCAGTTCTCTAAACAAGTACCAGTCATGGGTTAGCTTGTGGTCTTTCGGGGTCGTAATCACCGTGTGGCATCCGGGGTGCAGACTCGGGGCATTACACACTATGTCATAGATCAATAATTGGAAGGATAAACCTACAAAAAAAGTAAGGTATACGGTAGAGATACTATAAAAAGGTAGGGTAAAGGTGAAAATAAGATTATTAAATAACAAGTAAACACAGAATGTGAAAAAGAAAAAAAAAGTAAAAGTGCAATTACACCAAGCCGTTCGTGTAAGACCTCTTAAAATTTTGATCATTTTATTTTGGACCCTCTCACGTACGTAATATCAATTTTTGACTTGAATTGTGTTTAGAAATGTTAAAAAGGGTGTGTTGGAAAAGTTTCAAATTTTTTGAAAGGGGTTCAGAGTTATTTTGGGACCCCGAGGCAGTAAGCCTCCGTGATAAGGCCGTGTCATGGAGGTTAACCTCTGCCATATTAGCGTGGCACGGAGGCTAACCTCCGCGGTATTGGTTTGCCACACCGCTGTTTTAAATTCGTCAAGATTTTTATTTTTTCACCTGGGGTGAGGGGATTTTGGTCTTTTTACCCCTTGTACGACCTTTAAACATAAAATACACCCTTTTTCCATCGGTTTTAAGGATCAAAGATCATTCTTTTCCTCTTTAATTCTTAAACCAAGAAACTCCAAGGGTTTCATAAGGGATTCACCATTCAAGCTCTGAACTCTGAATTGTTTTCAATTCCTTGTGTATTTCAGGCATGTTTCACTTTCCCCAACTTTAATTTTACATTATGGCATTCATTGAATGGATTTTCAGGTGATTTAATTATGGGTTTAGAAATTGGGTTGAGATGTTTTAGTTGTTATTGAATAAATTACTTATCCCATGTTCTAAATTGATTATTCATGCTTTAAATTGATGTTTTAGGGAATGAATTAGTGCATGGTATAAATGGTTGGAATGGGGCACATGGGTTTCCCCAAGTTGATGGAATTTTGGCTTGATAGTTGCATTAACCTAAACCTAGTTTATAAACTTGATTTTGAATATAGAAAATTGCATGGTTTAACTTGTTTTGAACCCAATGCATTACATTAAAGGATAAATGAATGGAAATGGTTTTGGATGGCCTTGGTGGCCTTGGTTTTGGATTTTAAATGAAACTTGGGAGTCAAATTTGGTTATGTAGATTTGGTTTGGCATAATTAATTTAGTTTGCAAGCATATTAGAATGACAATACCAAGTGGTAAATGTAACGGCCCGGGAGTACACCTTGGATGCCACGCGGTGCTTACAAACCCATGAGACCACAAGCTAACCCATGGGCAGGTACTTGCTGTGAGCACTGATCAAAATTGATAAACAATATATGTGGAATGTCAACTGAAATACCATAAGGTTTTAGTAATTGAAAACAATACCAAAATATGGTTTAAAATATCTAGAGATATACTGGTAAAACAACTAAAAATCGAGTAAACTGTATGTACTAGTCTGAAAGCCTCTAAACTATTTGACTTTGGAGTTGATGGGACAAACCCCCAACTAACTTCGATTAACCAACTAATAGAACTACTGACATAACTGAATGTAAGATAAATCATCCTCGAAGGAAAATGACTCACCACGGCTGCTGCTGCTGATGCAATGAAAAGTCCAAGTACGATCGGGGATCAGAGCATCTGAACCTATGATATAAAACATCATAGCGCAAAAAAAGAGTATGCGATCAGTACTTTTGAATGTACTGGTATGCTAAATAAAGTTAGGCTGATATGCACCCGTTCATGTTTATGAATAATAATGGACTGAATACATATAGCATGTGGTACTGAATAACAATGCATGAAAACTGTAAAGACTGAGAATGCATGACCATGCATAAAACAAGTACTGAAGCAGCCTGTAGATTGAGCTATTGAAATCTGATAGTTACTTTACTGGTAACTACATGCTATGGTCAAGCAAGACTGAACTTATTTCTGAACTGAGTGCTTAAACTGAAACTATGGGAGCTTTCATTTAATTGACATAACCCAATATAGACTAATAGGAGTCCAACCTATAACCCCAGTTGGAAGGGTGTTAGCACTGTGCCACGGGTTACTAACAATGGTTGGGTCAACCGTAATCTGACAGGAAGATTCATGAGATATATATGTGTATGTCAACCCTAGAATGGAAGGAAGACATATTAACCTATACTGTCTACGTAGTTATGTAACTCAAGGATTGCTACTAAGGTCCCTACCCTAAACTGGCAGGAATGCCCCCATCCTCGAGTTCGCTCGATGCTGAATCCTACTCCTAACTGAACCGACACTGATCACTAGGCTGTACTAAGAATGGCTGAACTCACACTGACTCGATAGCTAATTTTGAGTATTCAATACCCCCTGGACTCGATAGCATTGACAATGCAACCATATCACAATTTTAAAAGCATAACCAATAGATCACCATGCCATATCTTTTCACATAGACATTTTGTCAAACACTTCAGAGACATGATCTTGTATATGAGGATGATTAACATATGGATATCATGACTACAACATTCAATTCACAATTCAAGGGTTTTGACATGAGGATTACACCAATCAACATACATACTAGTTCATTTACATGAAACTCATACTTTTCTTAATTTGAAACCCACACAATCAACATATCTATGAATACAATTCAATTTATGAATGTAAATCATAATTTAAGTTTGTAAAAGGATTCTTGAAATTCAAGGGTGGAAGGAACCCAATGATGAAAATCTAACATACCTTAGCAATTGAATTCATGAGAGTTATTGGTGATTTCTCGAATCTTGAACTTGGGTTTGGAGAAACTAGGTCTTAGTTATTGAGGGGATTTTAAGTGAAATATCAATTTGGGGGAAAAATGCTGTTTTGGGACTCAAATCTCGTGTTATGGACCACTTAGGTGAAGGAAAACAACCATCTTCCCCTAAAAAATGCGGAATAAAACTGCAAAAATTACTCAGTCCATATTTGGTAGGGCGCCGTGGGCTCTATTGCGGGCTCCTCCAGCACCGAACTAGGTGAGGCGTCGTGGGCTAATCACCCCGGGTTGCTGTTTTGGAAGTCCAAACACGTCCTTACGTTTGTCTGAAGATTTCAAAACTCACACTTGATGTACTATTGACTTCCCCGATCATGAATCAACTTAAAAACAACCCTTCCAATGTCGAAAAGGTCGAGAATAAATTCATCGAGGTTTGAGGGATTTAGAAATGGATAAGTCCTAACACTTAGTAAGATATTCTAAGTCTTGGACCGCTTCTTACATGCAAGAGTGAGCTGAAATGAGTTTAGGATCTTATGGGGTCTTACAGTAAATGCCTTAATGAATGACTCCTGCGTTAATGAATTTTTTTATGTACAAATTATTTTAATTTTGGTTTAAAGAAAATTGTGTAGCTCACCGTGAAAGTGTAACTCCCTTGGGGACGAATACTGGAAACCACGTTTGCCGGTGTTGGGGGTCTATATGACCCTGTGCTTGGTGTACACTTGATATATATATATATATATATATATATATATATATATTGGGATGGCTATTGCCTTGGTGGCTTTAGTTTTTCCTCGGTTCATGTAGCTAACACGCACTAAGGCCCTTTTAGCAGGGAGAGCTGAACCCATATAGCCCATGGATGCCTTTAGGACAGAGCGAGCTGCACAGTTCAAATTAAATCTTTAAACTCTCATGTTCATGACCCTTTTCCCTATCCCGACATCCTATATATATGTAAATGAATGTGGTGCATATGGTTTATGATTGGATTTTTGTTATTGTATTATTTTATCCTTATTTCCTGAGTTACATGCTAGTGGTTATATCACTGACCATCCCTAGATGCTACATCATTTCATGATATAGGGTCCAAAGGTTTTCTGTTGCTCCTGTGCAATGTTAGGTGGTTGAGCACGTTTGTTGAGTTGTTGTGAAGTAGTGAACCTCCATCCTACGGAACGCCTTGACATTTCATTATTCTGTCATTATTGCCATAGTAATTTTGAATTGTTTTTGGTCATAGTCGGGGGCTTGTCCCGACTTAGATGTTATTCTGATTATAGAGACTTTTGTGGAAAAGTGTGGGTTGGATTGTTGATTTGGATTCTTAGAACTTTCATTTGATATATTTATCTTTTATTACTATCTTTATTGACTTCCTCTTTATTATTATTTTTGTGCTCTTGAGTATAGGCTAAGGGGGTGGTTTTTGATGTGTGGGCCCATGCTAACACATTTAAAGCTTTTAACTCTAAATAATTGCGAAGTCTTGAGCAACTTTAGTCATTTTTGATTATTTTACTTTGATTTTGCAGCAAAAGTAGAGAATAGGGAGAACCATCAATAAAGGAAGCAAAAAGACTAAAATTAGAAGAAAATAAGGAACTGTAAGTGGTTGACGACATGCATGACACGCCGTCAGCCTCGTGATAGGCTATCATGGATGCCGTCAACCTTAACAGAAGATGTAAAGTTGCAGGAAGTTTTGTGATGGAAATCACAACACGCCATCAAGATCCTGATAGGACGTCAAAATCGCTGTAAATCGTAGGCAGCAGGAGTTGAAATTGCAGAGAAGCTGACGACGTCCATGACAGGCCGTCAAGATTGTGATAAGACGTCACGGGCACCGTCACATAATTCGAAGGAAATAAATTTTTTTAATATTATTTCCTTATTTAGGATCGACTATTTAAAGACTTGTTTTAGGGTTTTTATAAATATTCATTGAGGAATCTATCTTACAACATACGATTTTTCTCTCTGTCTATCTCAAGAACAATATTTTAGAGTTTTACCTTGTGATTCAAAGACAAGTTCACTTTTGATTTCATTCATTGTTGTAAGTTAATCCTTTCAATTATGAATTAAACTTGTGTACTTATCTATTGCATCATGAGTGGCTTAACATCTTTAACCTGGATTGTGGGATCTAGGGTTAGGTCATGATAAGGTGTTAATTAATTACTCAAGGTTTAATAGGTGCTAGGATTTCTTGGTAATTCTGATATTATAACTTATGTTTGTTGGTTGCAAACAATAGGCGTATCTACTTTGGTTTGCTTGAGAAAGAAATCATAAACAGTAGGAAGTGAATTATCGACAGGGACTCAGAAAGGCTTCGTTTAATAATCAGCACTGTAACAAGGTTGATTAACCTGAGGTAAAATCTGGATAGTGAGTTGCGATTCCTTAAGTATGAGAGGATTAGGAAATTAGATGCTTGAATAGGTCGAGAGATATTTGAGCATTCCATTGATAAAGATAGCTTGTCATCCTAACCACCGTGAGAACCTTGAGTTATTTGTAGCATCTGTCATGTACCATAAACCCTAGTGAACATAATCCCGGTTATTTCATAAAAATATTAGTTATAAACATTAATTTCAAAGTGACTAACAATTGTCTGAGCAATTTAAACTCCCATTTCAGGAAACAGTAAATTACCAGTGAATTATTTCGTAAACAACTTGAGTTCACACCCTATTCCCTGTGGGATTGGAACTCAATCTAGTTGGGTTTTATATTGACAATGATCGCTTACACCCATTCCAGAGTATAGTTTGAGCGTTATAAAAAATGGCGCCGTTGCAGGGGAATACAGTTGTAAACTGCAAGTTGTAGGCGCTAATTTGCTATTAGTTAAGTTTTCTAGATTTACATTTATTTGTTGTTTTTGTCGATTATAGGTATTGTGTTGTTTGCACCAAAAACAAGAAGTTCCATAGAGCCGTTATTGCCAATCAATTTGGAACCTCAACTGATAGCAAGAATGGCTGAACAATAGGAGGCAGACAGACTAGCCACTTTAGCCGGGGCTCAGGTGTATGTACAAAATTTGGGTCAATAATTACATCACCAGAACCCTGATGATGAAGATTTAGGTGATGAGGAATTGCTGAATCCTCAAAACCCAAGGTGAGCTGAGCAACTTACTGCACCAGTGCAGCGAATTATCAATAGAAATCGTCCAATTTGAGAAAGGTATAGCCAACAACCTGTTTAATACGAGGCTGATGAAGATGATAAAAGAATGGATAAGCTGGTGCAATAGGTTCTATCATTCCTCCACAGTTGGCACCGGGTGCAAAATTCAGCATAACAAGCCCCATAATTCAGCTCCTGAATATGAAAGGGTTGTTTGGAGGCCTACCGGGTGATGATTCGAGCATGCATTTGGTGAACTTCATTACCATTTGCAAATATTTTCACAATCCAGGAGTGAGCCAGAATGCAATAGGGTTGAGGTTGTTTTCGTTGTCTCTGTCTGGAGAAGCAACAATGTGGTTTAATGAGTTAGAGCCTGATTCTATTACCAACTGGAGAAAGTTGAATAATGCATTCCTAGAACGGTTATTTCCACCCTCCAGAAGGGTATAGTTGAGGGATGAAATCAGTAACTTCAGACAGTTCCCGATTGAAGCATTGCACGAAACCTGGGAGAGATTTAAGAAGAAGCTAGCACAATATCCGAACCACAACATGACAGACTTACACTTGATGGAGACTTTGTACAAAGCATTAAACTCTGTGACAAAGCCAATTATTGACAATGCTGCGGGTAGTTCATTTATTGACCTATCTTTTCTAGATGCTTCTGACATGCTGAATAGAATGACCAAGAAAAGTCGGGATGGCACACTATGGATTCTTTAGTGGCTAGCCCGATTGTTACTGGTGGTATAACTGCGGAGCAACATAGAAGGAATGAAGAGCGAGATTAGGACATGGCCCATTTGAAGACACAGATAGACTTGCTGGCCAAGCACTTGCTGTCAGGCAAAACTAAAATAGTTAAGGCCGTAGAATCTTAGGGGACTGTATCTACAGGTACTGATGCGAAGGCAAACTATGTGAGTAATCAGGGGGTTTCCAAGGCAATAGCCAAGGGAATCAAGGTCGAAACTTCTATGAAAAGCCTGATTATTAAAATAGGGAGCAGGGATACTGGAGGAACAATAATGACAGGAGTGGTTTGTATGTTCCTCCTAGAAGTCAGGATGCTGCAGCAACTAGTTCTGGCAAGATGTCCATGAAGGACATAGTGGAAAAGTTGTTGAAGGGAGTTGAAGCTACCAACTTAGGGGTAAGTACTATGAAGAGTGAATTTTCTACCCTCAGTCAGCTGGTTAGCTCACCTCTGCTTCTATTAAGCAGTTGGAGCAGCAGATGAGCCAACTTTCTGCTACACTGAACCAAAGAAAAATTGGTACTTTACCTAGTGATATGGTTCAGAACCTATGGAATGATGGCTCGTGTATGGCGATTACTACTTGAAGTGGTAAGATGTTATTTGGCCCTTCTGTGGGCAAATTTGTGGAGAGTAAGGTAAGTATTGACGAACCCAAAGAAAGTAATCCAGTGGAGTCTGATAAACGGGAAGGTTTTGTTAATATTTTGGAGAGAAAAAATAAGAAGGAAGAGGAAGTAGTGTTAAAGACTATCCCTAGACCACCACCTCCTTTTCCTTAATGATTGAAGAAGAAGGTCGATGATGCAAACTTTGGTAAGTTCATGGCTATGTTCAAGTAATTAACAATTAATGTGCCTTTAGTAAAGGCACTTGAGCAAGTGCCAGGCTATGCCAAGTTCATGAAAGACCTCGTCACAAAGAATAGAAAGGTCAGAAGTGAGCAGGTGGACAATCTCCACCATTGTAGCGTGGTGTCCACACGATTCTTAGTACAAAAGAAGGCTGACCCAGGTGCATTCACTATTCCGTGTAAAGTTGGGTCTAAGGATGTTGCAAAGGCATTGTGTGACTTGGGTGCCAGCGTGAATCTGATGCCACTGACTGTATGCAAGAAACTGGGTTTAGAAGATCCAACACCTACTAACATGCGACTGGTGATGGCGGATAGGTCGATAAAGCGGCCTATTAGAATTTTGCATGATGTGTTGGTGAAAGTGGCAAACTTTATTCTTCCTGCTGATTTTATGGTGCTAGATTGTGATGTGGATTTTGAAGTACCCATTATTTTGGGAAGACCATTCTTGGCAACAGGAAGGGTAATAGTTGATATGGAGTTGAATGTGCTTAAGTTTAGGCTCGGTAAAAAGGAGGCAAAATTCAAAATGCATCAACCCATGTCACAACAAAATGATATGAATGTCTTCTCGATCATTGATGTCTTCTATGAGAATGAAAAAGGGGATCAACAGGTCGTCTTGGCAAAGTTTGAGTAGTCAAGATAGCCCAGTCGTGCCGCGATAGTAAATTAGGCGCTATTGGGAGGCAACCCAAAATTTTTTTGTTTGAGCAAGTTTTTTTAATTTCTAAATTAGGATTTAGAATATAGCAGGTGAAAAAATGAAAAGGGTCAGATGGAAGGTCATGACGACATCTGTGACAAGCCGTCACATTCATGAAAAGCTATCATGAATGCTGTCAGCTAGATCAAATCTAAGAAAATCTCTGCCTTTTGTTGATGACGACCTTGATGGCCTATCACAATCATGACAAGCCTTCACAAATTGTCGTCACCCCAGGGCCTTAAACTCTGTAAACTGGGCTTAATTTTAATCCGATACAACCCGGCATAAATCGTGAACCTTTTTAGTTTTCCGCCAATATTAACTTCCTTATTTTTGAGTTATTTCTTTCCTTAGTTAACATATTTCCCATTCTTGGAAAACCACTCTAAGCAAAACAAGTTGATTTGTTCTAAAGAACCAAGAAAATCTTCCTCTTTCACACTTCTCCTTGTGAGTGGTACTAGATTAAAAGCTCCATCAGGTATATTCTACTTCAAATCTTCCTTGCTTATGATTGTATGGTGATTAAAGGATAACCCAAATCCCCTAGGTTCTTGAACCAAGGTCAACTTAGAAAATGGCCAAAATCACACCTAGGGTTAGCTGTGCAAGCCTAAAGTTTGAAAAATTAACTCACAATGCTAATTGAAGTGAATCTTGAGCAAAAATGAAGACCAAAAATTCAATAAAAGTTAAAATTGGGTTTTGGTAGGGGTGACAACATTCATGATGGGCTATCACAATCGTGACGGCCTATCAGAAATGTCTCAAGCTCTGAAAAATTTAAAAGTGGTTCTGTTTAGAGTTGACAGCATTCGTGATGGGCTATCATGGTTGTGATGGACTATTGGGCATGTAATCACTAAATGGCAAAATTTTCTAAACTCTGCTTGAGGATGACGACAATTGTGACCAGCTGTCACAGTCGTGATAGCTTATCAAGAATTGGTGTCATACCTGGGACCTAAAACATAAATGAGCTTAAAATGATTAGTGTATTTTTGCTTGTGATCTTTAGGGTTGACTGATGTTCTTCTAATTTCTCTAGGTACTTTAGAATGGCACCAAAAAGAAAGAGCCTAACAGAACCAAAGAAAACGACCAAAGATAATGTACGCCGTAAGCTCCTGGACGAGGAATCTGACTATGAGAAAGAGGAACCCTTGCTCAGAAAGCTAAAAAAGAAGCAAAGACCAAAGAAAACTCCTCCACCTCTACCAATTGAGGCGTAGGACAGTGATGATACTGAGTCTACCATAACTTCTAAGCAAGAGGGTTCTAAAAAGGGTGATTCTGAACAACATGAGTCTGAACATGCTGACTCTGATGAAGGGGATCAAGAAGAGTCTGAAGAATCTGAGTCCGAGGGGACAACTTCTGGGTCCCCATCCACTGATCAACAAAAGTATGAAGAGTCTCCACCTCGGAGGACTCTTATCAAGTGTAAGAATTTGGAGGTGAGAAATAATGCTAGATGACAGATTTCTAGAGCTGAAGACATCTATATTGCTGGGTTGCAAAGAACTGATAGAAGGAATGCAAAGAGGCCAATCTAAGAAGAAAAGATGATCATCACAAAAGGGTTGAACAGATACCCTGAAGTGGAGAAAAAATTCAAAGAATACGGCTTAGGACGGACTGCAGAAAGGCGAGGTTTATTTTTCCCCACACTAGTTCAGGAATTCTATATGAACTACCAAGCCCAGTTGGAGAATATATGCAAACCAGGTGACAAAGTAGCAGATCAACCTCTTCTTGTAAGAGTTTAGGTGAGGGGTATAAGCATTGATGTTTCGACTGGAGCCATCAACAGATTTTTGCATGGCCCTGACTTTATGCCTCAGGACACCACACCATTATTTTATGCTCGGATAATGAATAAGGACAAACAACATCCTTGGTTGGCCAACATCATCACTGACGGAGAACCGATTGGGTTATAAACCCAAATAAGAGAATCTGTTAGTCCTCATTGACTCAGGAGATAAAATTTTGGTGGGGCATAGTGCGAGTGTGGCTAATGCCTACTGAGAGAAACAATATTCTGGGCGATGACCGGGCTATTTTGGTAGCAAGTTTGGTGCAACAACTTCCCTTGAACTTCTGGGAAATCATTGCGGATGAGATGAAGATCAGAATGTCAAGGGTAAATACTGCTTATCCTTTTCTGTGTCTTATTATAAAGTTGTGCAGAGCTACTGAGGTGCCAAAGATTATGGGTGTTGATGAAGATATTCATGCCTGGAAGACTCATAATCCTATCCGGTTTGATGAGATTCAGTCGGGACTTAGACTTGACAAGGGTGCAGAGGTAGCAGAGGACCCACCGGTTATAGATGCAGGAGTAGAACCTCATGTAGATGTACAGGATTCTTCAGCACAGGCAACATCAGTGTCTGAGACTGAAGCCAGTCCCTCAGTTCCTCCAGCAGTAACAGGTTTGGCATTTCAGCCAATTAATATCAGGAGGGTGGCTAAGCAAGCCAAGTGGTGCGAGGCAAAACTACATGCTTTTTCCAAACTGTTTACTATTGCTGTGGATAAAGAATCAAAGCTACACTTAAACCTTTTATGACTTTTCCTGGGCGGGTTTTAGATTTGGAGAATAGATTTGATGCCCGGGCAAAAGAGATGATAGGTGCTGATCTTCCTACATTCAGGGCATGAAGGCTGAGGTTAGAATGTTGTAGCAACACCAAATCATGGTGCCAACAGGTTTTGCTATGCAAGAGTTGGAGGAAGAAATTCCCATACTTGATCTCACTGTGGACTCCCCAAAGAAAAAAAAGAAAGGGGGAAAATAAAAGCAAGAATAAGCGAGAAGAGTCAGACAGTGAGGAAGAAAGAAGAGCGAAAAAGAAGGCAAAGAAGAAGGCAGAAAAGAAAGATTTGAAAAGGGAAAGATTGGAGTCTCTGGCCGATACGAAGAAATGGGAAGCAACCATCAGAGCTAGGGCTGCAGGTGCTTCATTTAGCCAGGCTTCTGCCATCGCAAATCTAGATGCTCCGAGTGGAGAAAAGACAACAGATGATGTGGAAGCAGGGACGAAGACCCAGGATCCATGTGCTTGATTGTCTTCAAGTATACCCTAACCCTTAGTATATTTCATTTTTTATTATTAAGTTGAGGGTGTAGTCTAAATTGTTGTTGTAACATATTCTGTAGATAATTAGGAGTAGTACAAGTACTTGAGGCAGTTAGCTTATTTTGTGGTTTTTGAGTGCCTCTCCAGTGGTTTGATCTGTTGTGTACTGTATGAATTACATCCATAGTGACCACTGTGCATCTTTTTGTGGCATGAGTATAGCAACTGAATAACCTGTATCAAAGAAGTGTATGAAATGGATCGGCGGTGATATGCTACATACTTGTGTGCCATGTGTGTGTAAGTTCTTACTCAGTTACCGTTGTGCGTTGAATCTAGAACTTGCCCTGTTAGTCGTGCCATAGTCAAAGGATAGGCTTTAGGAAAGGATCATAGGCCGTTTTTGCATGTTAGCCCATTTTAGCTTAAATGACCATCCAAATGTGACTAATATCCATTGATCCCTGTTTGAGCTTAAATAGCCTAGTTCTTTCTTGTACACCTGTCACCTTCCCGTTATATCACAATGAACCTGTCTTGGCCCTGGTCCTCCTTGGACACTATGCACCTTGACTTAGGCAAATAACCTAAGTTTAGGGTGGCTATTATAGGGGTGCGTGATGTAATATGAGTATGAATAAAGGTAAAAGAAGGAAAAATAATAAGAAGTTGGGTGCGGTGAAAAAGAAATAAGAAAAGAGAAAACTGTGTGAAAAATAATAAAAAGATAATCAGTTAATTGAAAAGACCGCATCCAGCTTGAGCATGCATGATCAATAAAAGAGGAAGGAAAAGAAGGTCAAAATTTAAAACCTCGAGAGTTAATGTAGTGCCAATGAGGTGTAGTCACTATGAAACACCTATGGATATCATACCATCCCCTAGCCTACGTTACAAGCTTGAGAAAAGCCCTATAGTGATTCTAATTCACCTGTTTGAAGATTTAGGTACTGACTATAAGGGAAAGCCTATGGCATTTGATGAGCAATGTTGGAACTTTGTTCTGAGAGTGAGTCTTATGTTTATCCTATGCTTATACATGTAAATCTGAGTGAAAAAAGGATTTCTTGGTTGTGAGGGCACACCAGGTATGTTGCTAATAACTGCTTTGTTCGGATAATGTGATTTGGGTATGTACTGGGTTGTTATTGCTGAGATTTTTGCCATATCTAGATACTTGTGAGTTTCATGGTTGTTTTCAAATAATAGACACAGTTAATCTTACTTTGACTGATCATGGAGATGGTGCATGTATTCTGAACTGATGGGAGTAGTCAGCTGCCGAATTGTACTTTGTATAGTTTTAGTTATGTTATGGTTGCTTGAGGACAAACAATTGTTTAAGTTGAGGGTGTTGATGTGTGAGCCCATGCTAACACATTTGAAGCTTTTAACTTTAAATAATTGCGAAGTCTTGAGCAACTTTTGCAGCAAAAGTAGAGACGAGGGAGAACCATCAATCAAGGAAGCAAAAAGACTGAAATTGGAAGAAAATAAGGAACTGTGAGTGGCTGAAGACATCCATGACACGCCGTCAGCCTCATGATAGGCTATCATGGATGCCGTCAACCTTAATAGAAGATGTAAAGCTACAGGAAGTTTTGTGACGGCAATCACGACATACCATCAAGATCCTGATAGGATGTCAAAATCGCCGTCAACCGTAGGCAGCAGGAGTTGAAATTGCAGAGATGTTGACGATGTCAGTGACAGGACGTCAAGATCATGATAAGACATCACGGGCGCCGTCACCTAATCCAAAGAAAATCAGAAATTTTAACATTATTTCCTTATTTAGGATCGACTATTTAAAGACTTGTTTCAGGAATTTTATAAATATTCATTGAGGAATCTATCTTACAACATATGACTTTTCTCCCTGTCTATCTCAAGAACAATATTTTAGAGTATTGCCTTGTGATTCAAATACAAGTTTACTTTTGATTTCATTCATCGTTGTAAGTTAATCCTTTCAATTATGAATTTAAATTGTGTACTTATATATTGCATCATGAGTGGCTAAACATCTTTAACCTGGATTGTGGGATCTAGGGTTAGGTCATGATAAGGTGTTAATTAATTACTCAAGGTTTAATAGGTGCTAGGATTTCTTAGTAATTCAGATATTTATAAATTATGTCTATTGGTTGCAAACAATAGGCGTACCTACTTTGGTTTGCTTGAGAAAGAAATCATAAACAGTAGGAAGTGAATTATCGACAGGGGCTCGGAAAGGCTTCGTTTAATAATCAGCGCTGTAACAAGGTTGACTAACCTGAGGTAAAATCTGGACAGTGAGTTGCGATTCCCTAAGTCCAAGAGGATTAGGAAATTAGAAGCTTGAATAGGTCGAGAGACATTTGAGCATACCATTGATAAATATAGCTTGTCATCCTAACCACCGTGAGAACCTTAAGTTATTTGTAGCATCTGTCATGTACCGTAAACCCTAGTGAACATAATCCCGGTTATTTCATAAAAATATTGGTTATAAACATTAATTTCAAAGTGACTAACAATTTTTTGAGCAATTTAAACCCCCATTTCAGGAAACAACAAATTACCAGTGAATTATTTCGTAAACAACTTGAGTTCACACCCTATTCCCTGTGGGATTCGATCCCAACCTAATTGGGTTTTATATTGACAATGATCGCTTACACCCATTACAGAGTGTAGTTTGAGAAGTTTTCGTTTCATAGTGGGCTCGAGATACCCATCACGATTAGGCCCTAGCTTGGATCGTGATAATCCGCGCCACAAAATGAAATTTTTTGTCCTTACCTAAAGTCGAATTTCTTGATAGAACAAAATAAAATATAATTTTAAAAGGGGGGGGGACATAAATGTCCATTCGGTGGAAATTAATCCCAACAAATGGCCCAAGAATTGATATTCTCATATTTTAGCCACCGCTAACCACTTGCTCACTTTTCCTTCTATTTTATTTGTTTTTAGTTATTTTTTCAATGCTTTTTTTTTGTTGTTTTTTTATGCTGGTTTTGTTTTCTTTTCCCCCCCCTTTTTACTGGTTGTGCTCATTTTTTCCTAAAAAGGTGACACTTCTATTTATTTTTCAAATAAACTTTTGTAGTTTTTTTAAACAATCTAATACATATTTGTAATATCATAATCATATAAAATTTTGTAGTTTATCTTAAATACAAAAATTTAAAAATAACATTTTTTAATGGTACATATACATATTTTAATAAACAATGATACAATTTCACACACACCTTGTACAAATACATATTCTACACAACAATGATATAATTCCTATACGCATGCTATACAATACTTTATACAACAATTATACAGTTTTATACACATTATATACAACCTTTATCTGTAACTATACATATTCTATACAACAATTATATAGTTTTTATACAACAATTATACAAATTTATACAATTATATAAAATAATTATACGGTTTCTATACAACAATTATACAAATTGATACAATTCCTATAAAATAATTATACAACAATTATGTAGTTTCTATACAACAATTATACAGATAGATATTCTACACAACAACTAAACAATTTCATAAAAATCCTATACATATACATATGTATATAGTAATGATTCAATTTCTATACGCATAGTATATAGATCCTATACAAAATCTGTACAGTTTCTCTAGAAATCTTATACAAATATATATTATATACAATAATTATACTATTTTTATATACATTTTATACAACCTTCATTTCTCCAATTGCTAAGGAGGAAATTAAAAAAACGTGAAGAAAATCAGTTCTTCTAATTATCTCCATCATATTAACTACAAACAACATCCCCAATATAAATTCACAAATGAGGCCAGATGAGGGCAGAATGTACGCACAAGTAAATACCAAATCATCAAAACATATACTTCCACTAGAATTTCAGTCCAAAAATGTACTTTACTCTAAAAGTCCAGAACAATTATACTGTCAATTTTCCTCAACGTAAAATTCTGAATTTCAAATTCAGATAGCTAAAGCACACCATACATAACACGATATTCAATATAGACAAATCAATTTTCAAGAAACAAATAAAAACCCAATACAATTTCAATAAAAAACACTCGGTATAATGACAAAAAAGATATTCAAATCGCACTCCAAAAATTTCACTATTTTTTTTAAAGAAAAATAAAGAATAGCAATATGAGATAGTGAGTTAAAGGGATTATTGGAGAAACAATGGAGAGGAGAAATTAGAACAACAAGTTTTCTTATCTTTTTTAAAAAAAGAGTAGTGAAAAAGAGAAAAAAATAATAGCAAAAAAAAGAGAGGAGAATCAGCGAGCACACACACAAAGAGAGAGAGAAACAGACAGAGGACTGAAGGCGAAAATAACTCAAAATTGAAATGGCTATTTCTTGGAATTATATGAGCCGACCAACCATTTTATGTCTAGAGGCACAAACATGGGTCATTTGTTTTATGTGGGCCATGCAGTGTCCATTTATAACTTTCAAAATACACAATCGAACATTGGACTTAGCAAGCAAACATTAATAAGCCAACATTAATAATCATTAATTATTAATAAAATATATTTTTAAAATATGAACCTCGGAACATGCAACATTTTATAGTTACAGAAGAGACGACATTAAAATCTATTATTTTGTATACGTCTACAGACACATAAATTATATTAGGTTAAATTCATACAAATTTGAATTAACTTCAATCTTATATGAATTGAATAATTAATTTGGATTATACAATTAAATAATTCAATTTTATAAGATTTAAGTCTAAAGTTCAGTTTATTTTAAGGTCCATACTCGTTCCATATGTCAATATAACTTGGAATCCTAGTCAAGTTCAAGATCAATATGATTATGTCACATATTCAAATGAGGTGGTAATTCCCCATCAAAAGTTGCCAAGTGTTTAAAATGACATGTTTTTTTCAATTCTAAACAACCTTATCACTAACATTGGTTATAAGCTTGATGACTCACATGAACCATAAGAGGTAAGAGTTTAGGTTTGATATTTAAGCTAGAGTTTGACTATATATTGTAAATCAGATTTTGTAAATTTGTCTTCCACAAATTTTTAAATTTTTCACAAATTGCCCCTTTTTGTGGTGATATTCATTTTTTAATCCTTGAATCGGTGTTTATAATTTTGATCATGCTTCTAATATTAAAAATTTGAGGCCAAATTATTATCAACACTATATTTTGAGGTTTTTACATATTGTTTTGTAATGTTTTCTATCTTATTGTGTAACATTGTATCGTATTATTTTAATGAATATATTGTTAGGATATATTATCGGGAAAAGGGGTAAATATACCCCTCGACTTTGTGATTTAGAGCATATATACTCTTCATTAAAAAAGTGGAGCAAATATACTCCCGTTGTCTATGAAATGGTGTAGACATACCCCTTTTACTTGCGGATCTATTTTTTTAATGAAATAATGTCTACCTTTTTTTTAGAAATAATAAAAAGACAAATGAAGAGATTGTAACCAGTAAAACGGTGATAAAGATACAGTTTCATCTAACTGGTCTAAATATATTTTCATAGGAAAAATACAGATGGTTATGCATGTACTGCACAGTTAGAAGTACGAGTATTTTAATTTTCATTAGGTGTTCTTTAAATTAAAAATCTGTGGGTTATTGTTATTATTTGGGTCGGGCGGTGGGGCCATTAAAATAATAGACTATTTAAAAGTAAATTCATTTGTCTTTTCTTAATTTTAAACATTAAGATAAACATTATTTAATTTTATAAACACAAATTTGTTTGTTAAAGTGTATATCTGCATCATTCCATAGACGACATGGGTATATCTGCTCAATTTTTCTAACGGAGGGTATATTTCCTCTAAATCATAAAGTTGAGGTGCATATTTGCTCCTTTGCCCTAGATTGTATCATTTCTTATCGTTACATTATGTTACACATTAATAATTTGAAAGATAAACCTACAAGAAAAGTAAAGTATACGGTAGAGATACTATAAAAAGGTAGGGTAAAGGTTAAAATAAGATTATTAAAATAACAAGTAAACACAAAATGAGAAAAAGAAAAAAAGAAGGTACAAGTGCAATTACACCAAGCCGTCCGTGTCACAGAATAAAACTCTTTGTCAATACCTAAAGATGAATTTAACGATAGAACAAAATAAAATATAATAACAATCAAACAAATATTATATTTATTTATTTGATATCTGTAGTGTTCGAGCCACTTTGACACGCCTTGACTATTTTCTAAAGATGCATGCTTTCTCCCACTATAGGTATCAAGTAACTCAATCCATCAAAGCTAAAATAGTTGAATAGAAATTCTGCTGGGATTTGAAAACATTACATTCGAACTAATAATATAATACAATAGACTAGGTAACAACTACAAAAATATGTTGTAACTATGACCTAATCTCGAATGACAAAGGTTCAGAGAGTTTTACTTTGTCTGGCATAAATTGCGTAGTGCCTAGTTCACAAGAACTATGTTTAGAAAAATTTTGCCTTACAAGGAATATCTTGTGCCTTGCTAATTCTCTAGGATAATGTTATGTATCTTTAAGGGTTGTGAAACTGAACTTAAACCTCTATTTGTATAAATTTTGTAGGAAGGGTATGTGTAATGCCCCGAGAGTACACCCTGGGTGCCACACGGTGCTTACAGTCCCGAGGAACAACAAGCTAACCCATGAGCTGGTACCTGCTGTGAGCACTGAGTAAGACTGATAACAAAAGGTTATATGCAAAATTTAACTGAGGAATGCCATAAAGTTTTAAGAAATAAATCTGATAAAATCTATAAACAAAACTGATAATACTGATAAAAATATCTGACAAAGGCAATTGAAATCTGAGAACTAACTAACTGTCTGAAATGTTCGAAAGCCTTTAAACTAACTAAATAAGAGTTGATGGGATAGGCCCTAACTAACTTCATCTGACTACCAAGCTGAAAACATGAAAATAAATATAGTCTGTCCTCAAAATGTGAGGATTCACTACTGTTGCGACTGATAATTTAGGGAGTCTATGCGCAATCCGGGAACTGAGCGTCCGGTCCTATGATATGATACATCATAGCCCAAGAAATAAGTATACAATCAGTACTTTGAATGTAATGGTATGCTTAATAAGGTAGGATGATATGCATGGTTTCATGAACATGAGTAATTACTGTCTGAATATGCATAGCATGACATACTGAATAGAATACATGGAAACTGTAAGTGCTGAATATACATGACCAAGCATAAAACATGTTCTAAATATAATTTGAAATTTGATATACTAAATACTGAAAGATGAATAACTGATATCAATATGCTATGGTCAAGAAAATCTAAAACTGAATAACTAAACTAATGACTGGACTAAGTCTGTGGGAGTTATTATCTATCCGACATGCCCCAATGAGAAAATTTAGGGTCCAACCTGTGACCCCAGTTGGAAGGGTGTCGGTACTGTGCCACGTGTACTAACACTAGCTGTGTGGATCCACTAAAGTATTGCCCCGAAGGACTAAGGGTTACCCTCAACTGGCAGGTACCCGTAAGAGATCAACCCTCAATTAGCAGGTTAACATCTCAACCTTCGCTGGCTACGTAGTTCTGAAATGCAGGGATTTCTACTAAAGGTCGCACCCTCGACTAGCAGGTGAGCCCTCAACCCTGGGTTTGATCGGTGCTAAATCCTACTTCCAACTAAACTGGCTCAAAATACTGAACCATTCTGAGATTATCTGATTATGATAAGTGATTGAACTGATAATACTCATAACACATTCTGGAACTATTTTGAAGGTATTGAGACTAAGTAAACAACTATGGTTTCGGGTATTCATAACCCCCAGGACTTGATAGTAGTAATAGTAAAATAGTACTAAACTTTAGGGATATAATATGAAAGCATTTATTCAAAATTCACTCTTGTAGGCATTTCATCAAACACTTATAATGCATAATTTAAGCTAAGCACAAGAATAGTATAAAAAATTGGAGTAATAACATAATGTTTAACATTTATATCACTTATTCATGATTTAAATTAGTAAACAACAACATTAAAACATGTCGGGTTTGATAAACAAAAATAATTTCATGTAAGCATGGTATAAAGTCAAAATTCACGGAGGTTCATGGTTAAAATCATAATTTAAGATCATGGTAACTTGTAAAGATCAATCTTTGAATTTAAAAAGGGGATACTTGGACTCCATTGGTAAAAGAAACCTATAGATGAACACTTAATATACCTGGTTTGATAAATTTGTGAGGATTGATGTTGAATTCTTGAGACTTGACCTTGAATCTTGAGGGCTAGGGTTTGTTCTTGAAAGAGACTACTATTGATTTGGGAGAAATTGAATAAAATAATAACCTAATGGGCTATTGGGGCTTTAATCCCATGTTTTTCACAGATTGAGGTCATGGGAAAAAGACCAAACTGCCCCTGGGAGAAATTTAATTTTCATCACTGAAAATCCAATTTTGACCATCACCGCGACGTGGTGAGTCACTGGAATTTCACTATAAGTGTAGTCCAAGGATGGGTGTGAAATTGCACCTTGCCGTGACGCGGATCTATCACGTTGTGTCACTAGAAAATGGACAATCGTGAAATTGCACCTTAGGGCGACGCGGTGCCATCGCGGTGCTTCACTGGAAAAAGGACTAGTGTGAAATTGCACTCCACCATGGTGTGATGTATGCCACATTAGGAATTTTGCCGCAAAATAGGAAAATCGCATTGAGTTACTGGAAAGTGAAGAACGTGAACTGGAGCTTCACCATGATGCGGGCTAATCACGGTGTTCTACTATTTTGCACTAAAAGTGCCATAACTTCTCACCCGAGTATCGAATTTGGGCAAAATTGGTATCATTAGAAATATAATTCAATTTCCTACAACTTGGTGGGTCTTGAACTGGAAAATTCCAAGTAGTGCAAAAGATATTCTCTTTTGAAGTTGATTAAAGCAATATTCTTCTGAAATATTAAATTGGTAAGGAATATTTTGATTCGTCGAATAGCTGAGAGTTATTAGGGGCCTTAATATACCTCAAACTAACTCATAAAACTATCAAAGAACGATAATACACTATGTATGAGCTTGAAACATGACGCTAACAATGGTTTAGATTTTTGGGGTATTACAATATCTCTCCCTTGGGAACATTCATCCTCGAATGAGACTGATTAAGTTGAAAACACTGAGGAAATGAGATTACATACTGTATATACGTGATGCAAACGTGATTACATGACTGAGTCTGATCATGACACATGACTGAACTGGTTCTGTGAATGCATAACTGACATGAGAATGATATGCAACTAAAACTGAGTATGGAGAAGAGAAATTCTAAGAAGATTGTTACCTTAAGTGGAGTCTGAGTTTGCGGAGAAAATATGAGGGTACTTGGTCCGCATATCTGCCTCCAAGTGGCTCCCTCAACAGACTGGTTTCACGAAAGAACCTTGGCCAGGGGAACTTTTTTGTTCCTTAGTCTACGAACCTATCGATCAAGGATCTCGACTGGAATTTCTTTGTAAGACAGGTTGTTCTGAATATCTATGATTTCTAAGGGAACAACTATAGCTAGGTCACCAATACACTTCTTCAACAATGAGACATGGAATACTGGGTGCACTGATGCTAAGTCTGCAGGCAACTTAAGCTCATAAGCCACCTTTCTGAAATGACTCAACATCGGGCCAACATATCGGGGACTAAGCTTCCCCTTCTTACCAAACCTCTTCACTCCTTTTATGGGAGAGATCTTCATATATACGAAATCACCAATCTCAAACTCAAGATCTTTCCTCCTCACATTTGTATATGAGTTTTATTGGATATGGGATGCCTTAAGCCTCTCCCTGATCAATTGTACTTTTTCTAAAGCATCAAACACCAAGTCAGGCCCTACTAGTGCTGTTTCTCCTACTTCAAACCAACCAATTGGAGATCTATATCTCCTTCCATATAGAGCCTCAAATGGAGCCATCTGAATACTAGAATGACTACTGTTATTATATGCGAATTCAATCAAAGGCAAGTGATCATCCCAACTACCCTTAAAGTCGACTACACATGCTCTCAATATATCTTCAAGGGTCATAATGGTCCTTTCTGCTTGACTATCTGTCTAAGGACGAAAGGCTGTATTGAGGTGAACTTGGGTACCAAGACCTTTTTGAAATACTTTTAAAAAATTAGAGGTAAATTCCGTACATCTATCTGAGATGATAGATAACAGAACACCGTGCAATCTAACTAACTGACTGAGATAGAGCATGGCATAGTGCTCATCTGAAAAAGAAGTATGGACTGGAAAGAAATGGGATGATTTGGTCATCCTATCCACAATGACCCGAATTGAATCATGCTGCTGATGAGTACGAGGCCAACATGTCACAAAATCCATGTTCACTTCCTCCCACTTCCAAGTGGGGATATTGAACTCCTGCATAGACCCACTAGGCTTCTGATGTTCAATCTTAACCTACTAACATATGGAGAACTTAGCCATAAACTCTATAATATCTCTCTTTATTCCACTCCACCAATATATTTCTCGAAGATCACGGTACATTTTTGTGGCACCTGGATGAATATAGTAACACGCACTATGTGCTTCTGCAAGAATTCACTGTCTCAACTCATCAACATACGGCACACACAATCTACCCTGGCAATGCAAAACTCTATCTCCCCCTTGGGAGAAAACTTATACTTTCTGATCTCTAACTGGATCCGTCAGCTTTACTAGACTAGGATACCTATCTTGCTTTTCTTTTAATTTGGCAACCAAAGAAGATTCCAAACTATTCTGAACCCAAACACTACCCCCAGCCGAATCAACCAAATGAATACCTAATCTGGCAAGATGATGAGCTTCTCTAACTAAATTCTTCTTATCACCTTCAACATGAGCAACACTACCCATAGACAATCTATTTATGGCATCTGTCACTATATTGGCCTTACCCGAGTGATAAAAAAATACTTATATCCTAATCTTTCAACAATTCTCTGAAGCAGATTCAAATCCTTCTGTGAAAATACAAACAACAATCTTTTGTGATATGTGAACACATCAGCATGCACCTCATTCAAAAAGTGCCTCCAAATTTTTAAGGCAAACACAACAACTACTAACTCAAGATCATAGGTAAGGTAATTCTTTTCATGGGGCTTATGAGGTCTAGAGGCATAGGCTACAACCTTAATCTTTTGAATCAAAACATATCCCAACCCAACTCTGGAAGCATCACAATACACAACAAATCCATCTGAACCATCTGGAAATATAACGACCCGAGACTACCCCCCAGTCATCACACAATGCTTGGAATTACAAGTGATCCCAAGCTAACCTATGAACTGGCATACAACTGAGCAACTAAATTATAATAAAATAAATAACAAGTTTTGCTGTGCAGAAACATTACCATGGCATAATCTGAATAGTTACAATGTTGATAAGGTTTACAATCTAATTAAAACTAAGAAAAGAACTGAAATTACATAACTGAATCTGAATAACATCTATGAAGCCTCTACTATAATGACTATAGATAGTTGGGACATGCCTTCAACTACCACTAATTAATACATATGAAAAATAAATAAACTGTACATGAACCAAAACTGTCTGGAGTTCCCAAAGTAGGAGAACTCATCATCTGTTGGCTAGAATCTATAACTGTCTAATTGTAATATGCGGGCTACAAATAGTACCTACATTAGGAAATAATGTAGTCACACAGACGTATATGTAGATCATTACTTCTGGAACATACTGAGTATGTAGGGGTGAATGCAATAAGTAAAACTGATTTCATACGTAATCTTAAAACATGCATGCTAAGTGTAAGTAGACTCACCAATAGGCTGGAATAAAATGAAAGCTTAAAACATCTTAAAGCATGAGTGACAAATATACTTTGATAACATGGTGAATCTCTACACTTAGTTTTTGTAAAACTTTACTTTAATGACATAAGTAGAACTGAATCTGGGATATTGTAAAACATAGATGCTGTATGAATACTGGGTCTAAGACTACGTGATGGAGACTGACATAAATTGACGATCTAAATATACAATTGATGTGTGAGCAGATGCTAACATATTTAAGGCTTTTAACTGAGAATAATTGCAAAGTCTAAAGCAACTTTTATCATTTTTAATTGTTTTCTCTTTAATATTACAGTAAAACTCAAGATGCAAGAGAACCAACAATAATGAAAGTAAAAAAGTTGATTTATGAGCAAGTAGAGAGGGAAGTCTAGCTGACGACTTGTCTGATAAGTCGTCAGCCTTGTGATAAGCTATCAGAGTTGTCGTCAGCCTTAGACAGAGAATGGGATTTAGCTAGAAGAAATGACAACAACCTGTGATAGGCCGTCAGAGTTGTGATAAGCCACCAGGTTCATTGTCAGGCTCGTCGTCAGGCTTAGGCAGTGCTTAAGAACTTGAAGTGAAGAAGAGATGACAATTCTGATAAGTCATCACATTTCTGATAAGCCGTCAGGCTTCATCGTCAGCTAAACATAAAACTTTTTCTAATATGAAGAGAAGCTGACGACATTCTTGATAAGGCATCAGACTCCAGATAAGCCGTCACACACATCATCGTCTGTCCGAGAAAATACTTTGATCTGTGATTTTGTTTCCATAATTAGGATGACGTATTTAAAGCATATGTTAGGGTTTTCTAATCACAAGGGGCGGAACATCTGGAACTTATTCCAAGGGAGTTTACTTTTCTTTTTGGCTCTCTTAACATAGAATTCAATTTTTTCAATTCTTTGATTTGGCTGTGGGAATTTTCTCTAGAACTTAGAAGAGAATCAACTTTAGACTTCATCTTTTGTAAGTTTAATTACTTTGAATGATGATTATAATTGTTGCTCTCTCTTTATTTCTCATGTGGAACTAAAACCCACAACTAGGGTTGTGGGATCTATGATTATTCCCCCATGGATTTAATAGTTGGTTTGGGTTTGAGTGATTTTGGAGACATTGATAATTCCTTTGTTATGATTGTTATTTATTGGTTGGAAACAACAAATCCGGCCTTATGTTAATTTGCTCGAACTGAGAAATAAACTAAAGGTAGTGAATTATCAATAAGGATTTGGGAAGGTTAAGCTCTCATCTAATGATTAATGCTGTAATAAGATTGATCAACTTGAGATAAAATTATTATGAATAGAATAATTTCCTAAGTTCGAGAGAATTAGGGAGTTCAACATCTAAGTAGGTTGAGAGATACTTAGATGGATTGTCGAAATTGATAGTTTGGTGTTTTCCACAAGTCACGAGAACCTACCACTACAATTATTATTTAATAGGGATTAATAATCATATGATCACAACCATAGTTTCTCTATCACTGATTTAAACCATTGAAATTTTAGTTTTGAGCTTTGAAGCAAGTTAAAACTTTAACATTTGTTTGATCATCAAAAACCCCCATTTTATCTTTTCGTATCATTTGTTTGAATTCAACTTATAGCTATAGCTTCAAATTAGTTTAATCGCTACTCACATTGTTCCTCGTGGATTCGACCCCGACTCTAAAGTTGGGTAAATATATTAACGAAGACTGCTTTACACTAAATTTATGTGTAAGTTGAGCGTTATCAAAAATGACACCGTTGCTGGGGAATAATTTGGCAAATTGAGTTGGTTTGGAATTTTAGCCTTCTTGCTTGAATTCAAACTTGTAAATATTTTTTTTAGTTTTCTTTTATTTCTTGTGTTAGGTAGATTTTTATTTTAGTTTACTTATTACTATGGCATCGTGGAATGAACATGACCTTGGTGGTTGGAAATCTTATCTTGATGATCTATGTCCATATTATGATGGACCTCACTTTTGGTAAGATTGTAGATATGCTCCCTGGAGAGAGTTGTGTGCACCATCTCTATCCTACCAGGAGTATAATTGTTCTTTATGTGGTGGTCAAGATGGACATTAGAGTGATTTCCCAAATGCCCCCTCTCCCTATTACGCTAACCTAAATTCTATTTCTTCTTATGAATTTGATAGGTCTTATGGTCAAGTAAAGGAAGAATGAAGCACCGAGAAAAGTGGTATTGAAGCTATGTTTCAATGAATGTTGGATCTCCCGAAAGAAACGTATGATATCATATGTGAATTGCGTCAAGACATAAATCCAATCATTCATGATGAGATAGATATAGAGTTCAATCATTCAAAGCATTCTTTTATATTATGTTTAGATGATATCTTGTCTGTGGAATCATTTAAAATAATGGAAGAGTGTGAAGATGAGGAGCAAGAACCCTATATTGATGTTGAGCAACCCTCAGTAATTTCCCAACCAACCGAACCAACCATGAGAGATGATGCCAAGATTGAGGACATGGTGCTAGAGGCAAAAGAAGAAACCAAGAAAATCTTTAATAAAGACTCTAGCCCAATTCGAAGTGAAGATGCCGAGAAGGTGAATAAAAGTGAGTGTGTAGTAGATAGTGTAAATTTTGAAGTAGGATTGATTGGGACTCATTCAAAGAACTTTTCTACATTATGTTTAGATGATATCTTGTTCGTAAAATCATTTTAAATAGTAGAAGAGTGTGATGATGAGGGACAAGAATCCTATATTCTTGATTTTACATTAGACAAACAACATAAAAACACACCTCACTTTAAGGCTGAGTGATTTACCACACTCAATCCATTACTTGACATCTTAATTTTTGTACCACCCCTTATGAGTGAGGCAAGAAGATGGACTCTAAGTTAGGGGTGAAATTCATATCCTCAAGGTGGAGAGATAAAGGATAAAGCACTTTTAAGGTATCTTGATGAATTTTGAGTAGTCAAGATAACCTAGTCGTGCCACGACATTAAATCAGGCTCTGCTTGGGAGGTAACCCAAGGTATTTTGTTATTTGTATTCGTATTATGTGATTGACATAAGACCTTTACACCCATGGTGTCACAGGTATGTTTCTAACTCTCTTGTTTTGGTTTGATGTATTGGTGATGTTGCATGATTTTAAGTTGAGGGTGGGGCTA
>NC_061122.1:215749548-215762534 GCF_002878395.1 Capsicum annuum | reverse complement strand
GGCTACTTGTGGGTTTTGATATCCTCTTGGGGTTTTTGTCGTCGTGCCTCTTTTCCTCGGAGTCTTGTTCCTAGTAGAGCTGACATGTTTAACCATATTGTGATTTGTTGTAAAATGTTGTAGTTGACTAGGAGACATACAAGTACCTTAGGCAGTTAACATCTTTTTGTTGATTTTTGAACACCTCTCCAATGGTCTGTTTTATAACTGTGTGATATGCATTTATGTGTGACCATGTGCATCTTGTTATGGCATTAATAATAGTGACATAATAACCATTGCTAAGCAATTGCATGAACTGAATGGTTAGTAGCTTGTGATGTACCTTTGTGCCATGTGTGTGTGAGATACTACCTAGTTCCAGTTGTGTGTTAAATCCAGAACTTGCCCGGTTGGTCTTGCCTTGGTTATAGGATAGCGGTTAGGAAAGGATTATAGGCTGTTGTTGATATTAGTTTACTTTTAGCCTAAATAACCTTCCATGTGTGAATAATATCCCTTGATCCTGATTTTGAGCCTGAATGCCTATTCTTTTTATGTTACCTATCACCTTCCCATTTGTATCACAATGAACCTATTTTGGCCCTGGTCTTCCTTAGACATTGTGTACTTTGACTTAGGCAAATAGCCTAAGTTGAGGGTGGCTGTCACAGGGGTGCGTAATGTAAAGTGAGTAGAAGAAGGGTAATAAAAAAAAATGTAAGGCTGGGTGTGGTAGAAAAAGAATGAGAAAAGAAAAGTTATGAAAAAGAGAAAATGAATGAATAAAAACTGCACCCAGCTTGAATGTGCTTTAATCAAGAAAGGGAGAAATAAGGTCAAGGTTGATAAATGAGGCCCCAAAAATAGTGTAGTGCCAAGGAGGCTTAGTAACTTTAAATATCTTTGTGTATCATACCAGCCCCCAAGCCTACATTACAAGCTAAAGAAAAGTCCTATAGTGATCCTAACTTAACTGTCTGAAAGCTTCGGTAATGAAAATAAGGGCAAGCTTATGGTATTTGGCCTACATTGACTAGAACTTCTTTCTAGAGTGAGTGTCTCTTGACCGTCCCCGCATTGACATGCTTGAGTTCACATATGAGTGAGGAGGGACCTCTTTGTTGTAAGGGCACACTGGTTACGTTGCTAGTTGCTAACTTGTTTGGATAGTGTAATCTTGGTACATACATGGTTGTTGTTGCTGAATTGATGCCATATCTTGATTCCTGTGTGTCGCATTGTTGTCCTTCAATAATACGCACAATTGTTTTTTTTAAATTAATTGACCTTGGAGATGGTGAAGATGTTTTGAGATAATATGGATGGTTGACTGCGGAATGTACTTTGTATCCTCTTGGTTGTGTTTTAGTTACTTGAGGACAAACAATTGTTTTAAGTTGAGGGTGTTGATGTGTGAGCAAATGCTAACACATTTGAAGCTTTTAAATGAGAATAATTACAAAGTATTAAGCAACTTTTGTCATTTTTGATTATTTTCTCTTTTATATTGCAGTAAAAGTCAAGATATAAGAGAAGCAGCAATAATAGAAGTAAAAGAGTTAATTTCTGAGAAAGTAGAGAGGGAAGTATAGATGACGACTTGTCTGATAAGTCGTCAGCCTTGTGATAAGCTATCAGAGTTGCCGTTAGCCTTAGACAGAGAATGAGATTTAGCTGGAAGAAATAACGACAACCTGTGATAGGCCATCAGAGTTGTGATAAGCCGTCAGGCTTAGGAAGTGCTTGAGAACTTGAAGTGAAGAAGCGACGAAAATTCTGATAAGTCATCACATGTCTAATAAGCCATCAGGCTTTATCGTCAGCTGAAGGCAGAACTTGTTCAAATGTGAAGATGAGCTGATGACATTCTTGATAAGGCATCAGACTCCTGATAAGCCGTCACACACATCGTCGTCTGTCTGAGAAAATACTGTGATCTATGATTTTGTTTCCATAATTAGGATAAATTATTTAAAGCATATGTTAGGGTTTTCTAATCACAAGGGGCGGAGCATCTGGAACTTATTCCAAGGGAGCTTATTTTTCTTTTTGGGTCTCTTAACTTAGAATTCAATTTTTTCAACTCTTTGATTTTGTTGTGGGAATTTTCTCTTGAACTTAGAAGAGAATCAACTTCAAACTTCATCTTTTGTAAGTTTAATTACTTTGAATGATGATTATAATTGTTGCTATCTCTTTCTTTCTTATGTGGAACCTAGTTGTGGGATCTATGATTATTCCCCCATGGATTTAATAGTTGGTTAGGGTTTGAGTGATTGTGGAGACATCTTGATAATTTCTTTGTTATGATTGTTATTTATTGGTTGCAAACAATAAATCCCGCCTTATGTTGATTTACTCGAACTGAGAAATAAACTAAAGGTAGAGAATTATCAACAAGGATTAGGGAAGGTTAAACTCCCATCTAATGATTAATGTTGTAACAAGATTGATCAACTTGAGATAAAATCAGTATGAATAGAATAATTTCCTATGTTCGAGAGAATTAGGGAGTTCAACATCTAGGTAGGTTGAGAAACACTTAGATGGATGTCGAAACTGTTAGTTTGGTGTTTCCTACAAGTCATGAGAACCTAATACTACAGCTATTATATAATGGGGATTAATAATCATAGTGATCACAACCGTAGTTTCTCTATCACTGATTTGAACCATTGAAATTTTAGTTTTGAGCTCTGAAGCAAGTTAAAACTTTAACATTTGTTTGATCATCAGAATCCCCCATTTTATCTTTTTGTATCATTTGTTTGATTCAACTTATAGCTATAGATTCAAATTAGTTTAATCGCCACTCACATTTTTCCTCGTGGATTCAACCCGGACTCCAAAGTTGGGTAAACATATTAACGACGACCGCCTTGCACTAAATTGACGTGTAAGTTGAGCGTTATCAATAATCACACTGAGCATGAATGCATAAACATACTAACTTATCTGATTAACTGTATGACCGATAGCTGAATATTGGTTATGTAAGACTGAACTGAACTTAGTCTAAATAGTTGGACTGAAATTGTAGAGTATTATACATATAAGGTAAGGACTGGCTGAGCAACATGAGATAACAAAGCATGAATACATGAAAACTGTATTCTCTGAGAATGCATGACCAACCATATAACATGATTCTAAAATAGTCTATAAACTGAAGTAATGAAATACTGATAACTAAATAGCTGATAATTGTACGCTATGGTCAAACAAACCTTAAACTGAACTGAGTTGTGAATTGAATACTGAACTGAAACTGTAACTGAGACTGTAACTGAGATTGTAACTGAGACTGTAACTGAGATTGTGGGAGGTATCATCTAACCAATTTGCCCCAATCTTAGCTAATTGGGGTACAATCTGTAACCCCAGTTGGAAGGGTGTTAGTACCATGCCATGGGTACTAACACTGGCTGTATAGATCCACTAAACTGGTATTGTCCTGAAGGACGAAGGGTTACCCTCAACTGGCTGGTACCCGTATGAGATCAGCCCTCAACTAGTAGATTAACATCTCAACCTACACTGGCTACGTAGTTCTGGAATGCGGGGACTGCTACTAAAGGTCACACCCTCAAATAAGGTTTTAACATGGGACAATTCATCAAACACATGGAGATCATGAACTTAGACATAGGAATATCTTAAACATGGGAGCATAGCATGATTGCATAACTAAAATCATGAATTGGAGAATTCACATGTAATTCACTTGAAATAGGACATGGTCGTTTCATCAAAACATATAAAGTAACTGAGACTGTAACTGAGATTGTGGGAGGTATCATCTAACCAATTTGCCCCAATCTTAGCTAATTGGGGTACAATCTGTAACCCCAGTTGGAAGGGTGTTAGTACCATGCCATGGGTACTAACACTGGCTGTATAGATCCACTAAACTGGTATTGTCCTGAAGGACGAAGGGTTACCCTCAACTGGCTGGTACCCGTATGAGATCAGCCCTCAACTAGTAGATTAACATCTCAACCTACACTGGCTACGTAGTTCTGGAATGCGGGGACTGCTACTAAAGGTCACACCCTCAAATAAGGTTTTAACATGGGACAATTCATCAAACACATGGAGATCATGAACTTAGACATAGGAATATCTTAAACATGGGAGCATAGCATGATTGCATAACTAAAATCATGAATTGGAGAATTCACATGTAATTCACTTGAAATAGGACATGGTCGTTTCATCAAAACATATAAAGTTCATAGCTTGAATTTAAGAATGTCTTAAACATGAGGGAACAATAGAATTACATGGCAAAGTTCATAACTTGGGGATTCATCTTGAAATTGTTTGAACATCATATGGGAATTTCATCAAACATATGGAAGGCATGAATTTAAAACATGGGAATATTGCTAAACATCATGAATTTAGGATCTATCATGGAATTTACTTGAATAAAGCATCAAAAATTCAAATCCATAGCATGAGGAATTTAAAATCTTGCATGGAATCATACATGGGCTAAATTAAATTAACAACACCATGAAAACATGAAATTCAATCTTTCTTGAACATACAAAATACCATAATAATGGAAAATTTATTCTTTATTTAAGTAAAAAGGGTTTTTGGGCTCCTTGGGTGAAAGAGGACCCATGGATGAACTCCCAAATACCTTAAAGCTTTAATCTTGAAGGAGAAACACAATATTGAAAGCATTATTGAATTGAGAAACTTGAGTTCTTGCTTTTCTTGAAGAAAATTTGATGAAGTTCTTGGTGTTCTTGATGAGGCTAGGGTTTTTCTTTGAGAGAAAAGATGAATAATAGAGTGTATAATGCTTTTGGGGGCTGAAATTAAGTTTTATGGGCAGATTTTGGCGAGGGGAAGTGACAAAAGTGCCCCTAGACCTTTAGAACCTGAATTAGTGTGTGAAACAATTCCGTAACGTGGTGGCTGACGCGTTGCGTTGCTATCGCGTCGGATTATTGCCTCACACAAAAAATGCCATAACTTTTTGCTCGGGTCTCAAATTAAAGCAAAATTGGTATCGTTGGAAAGCTAATTCAATCATCTACAATTTGGTGGGTCTTTAACTGCAAAAATTTTCATATATAAAAAGTTATACATGTTTAACGTAGATCCTTGTAGAATCGAATACCAAACTTTGAACGAATCAAAGGCTCTAAGCTCAACTTCGTTCTAAGTGATTCTTATGAATATTTTTCACCTCAAAAGAAAATCAAATATGAGGATAAATATCATGAAACTTATATTTGCATAGGAATCATTTAGATTATAGCTTATAAATTTAGGAATGATGGTTCAAAGACTATCCCAAAAATGCCGGATATTACAGGCAATGTCAAAATTGAGGCTGTAGTGAGTCGAGTCTTCAACTCCTGAAAAATCTTGTCACAAGAATCTGACCAATGAAACTTATCTTTATTCTAAGTCAATTTAGACATGGGGGATGGAATAGATGAAAATCCTTCAACAAACCATCGGTAATAGCCAGCTAAACCCAATAAACTCTTGATATCTGATGGAGAGATGGGTCTGGGCCAGTTTCTCATCACCTCAGTCTTTTGGGGGTTGACTCTAATGCTATCATCAGAAATAGTATGTCCAAGGAAGGCTACTGATCTTAGCCAAAATTTGCACTTACTTAATTTGGCGAACAACGATGGGCTCTAAGAGTTTACTATACTATTTTGAGGTGGTTTACATAATCATTTTTGTTATGGGAGTAGACAAGAATGTGATTAATGAAGACTATGATGAACATGTCCAAGTATTGCTTGAACACTCGGTTCATCAATTCCATAAAGGTTGCTGGGGCATTTGTGAGACCAAAGGACAAGACTAGAAACTCGAAGTGACCATACCGTGTTCTGAAAGCTATTTTTGGAATGTCACATTATCTGAGTCTGAGCTGATGATAGCCGGATCTAAGGTCTATCTTAGAAAATAACTGGCACCCTGAAGTTGGTCGAACAAGTCATTAATTCTGGGAAATGGATACTTGTTTTTTATTATGACTTTGTTCAACTGACGGTAGTCAATACACATTCTAAGAGAACCGTCCTTCTTACGCATGAATAGGAATGGTGTGTCTCACGGGGAGATTCTAAAACTAATGAATCCCTTATCTAGGAGATCTTTCAATTCTTTAAGTTCAGCTGGAGCCATTCTGTATGGCAGAATAGAGATAGGCTGAGTATTTGGAGGAAGGTATGTTTCGAAGTTAATTCCTCTTTCCAGGGAAACTCTGAGAAGATCTTTAGGGAACACATTTGGAAATTCCCTCTTTACTAAAACTGACTAAAGGTTAGAAGTCTCAGAATTAGAATCTTTGACTCGGACAAGATAATAAATTACCCCTTGGATATCATTTTCCTTGCTTTAAGGTACGAAACAAGCTGACCCCTAAGAGCTGTAGTACTACCCCTCCATTCGAGGATTGGTTCATTTGGAAACTAAAAATGAACTACTTTGTTTCTACAATCAATTGAAGCATAACATGAGTGGAGCCAATCCATGTCGAGAATAATGTCAAAATCTGTCATCTCTAACACTGCTAGATTAACTGAAATAACTTTTTGAGACATTGTAATCGGGTAGTTCCTGTATACCCACCAGGCTATAATAGAGACACCCACTGGGGTAGACACTGAAAAAGGATATACTAAGATTTTGGGACTGACTCTGAAGTTGACGACAATGTAAGGAGTTACAAAAGAAAGATAAGCCCAGGGTCTAATAAAGCATAAATATGTAAATGAAAGACCTATAACGTATGAGTAACCACATAAGGAGAATTTTCCTGATCCTATTAGGACTGGAGGGCGTACAATCTATTTGGACGCTAACCACTGGTAGCACTAGAAGCGGCACCCTACTGAGTCAGGCGGCTGGCTGGAATTGGGGAAAGACTGGACTGACCCTGCTGAGCACTCTTTGGACAATCCCTAATTCGGTGGCCTGGCTTGCCACACCCAAAACATACATCACTACCAGCTCTACAAATACCCTAATGGTTTCTATCATATTTCTAATAGAAAGGATTTGTACGACTATTGTTAACACTGCCTTAGGACTTAGAGCCTGATGCTTTATCCCGATTGTCATTTCTAAATTTGGGCACGGGAGCACTGGATGAAGATGGAGCTAGGACTAAAGATTTCTATCAAAACTAAGGACGGTTACCACCTTCTGACCTTGGTTGATTGAAATTAAAGCTACCCATTCTAGCCCTCTTTCTCTCTCTCTCTCTCTTCTTAGTCTTTTACTCCTCAATCTGTTGAGCATGGACCATAAGCCTATACAAGTTTATCTCCTTAATCTGTATTGCATTCCTATACTCCTTGACCAAACTATCAGATATACTAGACACAAACTTATTCAGCTTAGACCTGCTATCAGCTACCACATGAGGAGCATACCTAGCTAATTGAGTAAAATTTAGGGAATACTTCTTCACACTCATGTTGCCCTACGTCAAGTTAATAAACTTTAACATTTTAGCCTCTCTAAACTCTAATAGAAAGAACCTATCTAATAAGGTAATAGAAAACTCTTCCCATTCTATAGGCCCTATATCTGCGCCTCTATCTACGTTCCACTGCTTAAACTATGTATGAGCTATATCTTACAACTGATAGGTAGCTAACTCAACACTCTCACTAGAATATCTATTACCTTTTAGACCATGTCTAAGAATTTCTGTGGATCCTCTTGAGATTTAGATCTTGAAAATAGGGGAGAATTCATTTGGGTAAAGTCCCAAATCCTAGCTGCAGTAGTATTAGCCACCGGTTTGGCCAAAATAGTGGATGGCTAAGCATTATAAGCCACTATAGAGTAAGCTAGAGTAGTGAATGTAGCTCTAAACTCTGCATAAGAAATATGCTCATTCAGGGGATCTTCCTAAACAGGCAGAGTTGCTGGTTGATTTACGTTTCTTCTTCCATTTCTTTTTCTGAGAGGCATGTTCTGTAAATGAAAGGAAAAATAGATTAGATAGAGAGTTTAACATGATCTTATGCTCAGTCTCACGACATAAACACTGAAAGAAGGAAAACTTTTCCTAAAATGCCTCATAGCCTCTCACTGTAATACCCCGAGAAATTTTTCATTGAAATTTTGTGCGTAAACGTGTTAGGTTCTATCTTCTAGAATGAATTATAAATTTTTCCATGCAGAATATCTTAGATTATGACCCACCATTGCGTAGAGTATCTAATAAGATTTCCAACGATATATGGATCATACAAAATGGACACCCGAGCGACGAGTTATGAATATTTCGATCGAACCGTGGATAGTAGTGAACAGTAAAACGTGCAGGAAAAAGTACTGAGGCCTGGCGTATTTTTTCTCCAACTTTAAATGATCATAAATCCTTGTACATAATGATATGGGTAATCTACTATATATCAACGGAAAGCTCTACGAGTCCTCTTTCCAATGAAATTAGTTTCATCCAATTTGTCTATCAGAGCAAAAAGTTATGGTCGATCTACTTCAGCCTATCAAAAGTGAATTTTTGGGTCAACTTCAAATGATCATAACTCCTCGTACATAATGATCAGGGTGAGATACTATATATCAATGGAAAGATATGACAGTCCTCTTTCTAATGAAATTGGTTTTATCTAATTTGGATATTGGAGTAAAACGTTATGGTTGATCTACTTCAGACTATCAAAATAGTCCACCAAAGTACAGATTCGAGAATTATTTGATTTTTAGGGGAGTTTTGGTCATTTTTCCTCACCCAAAATCCATCCAAATCCTATATTAAAGCCTATTAGAAGCATTATATGTTATATTTCATCAAATTCCCTAAAAATGAAAACCCTAAGCTTGTACATCCAACTTCAAGAACCTCCAAAGTTCACCATTAATTCTGCAAATTTATTCAAGATTCCAAGTTTCTAGTTCAAGAACTCCAAGAACCATCATTCAAAGGCACGATTAACATCTCAAAAATGAGTATCGATCTAAAGTTCATTATTTAAGGTATGTGGAGTTTTTCAACAAGAACTCTCTTTCGTTCTTGTGCCCAAAAATAATTTTCTTTACAAAGGCATGATTTTTATTTGACTTTTATGAATTTGAAGCATGAACCCATATCTTATGATGATTATTATAAAATCTTGATGTTTATGATTTTGAAAGATGAATTTACATGTGTGGAGATATAAAGCATGAATCTTGAACAATATTTATCATGATTTTGATATTTGGGTCGTGAATTCCCATTGGAAATTGGGTTTTTTTTGAGAACGTGTATGTTATAAGCATGTTGATGTTGAATATTTGAGATATTTTGAATGATTTTAACTTTTGGTCTTAATGGAGTTGTTTTGAACTCGAGTGTGAAAGAAATCCATAATGTGGTTGATTTTGATAGATGAGAAGCATGATGGCTCCCAATGTATATTTATATATTACTGAAATTATTTTATTATGGATTGTCTTTGAAATGATCTGAGCTAAGTCGAGGAGAAATCTTTAGCACCGAGTGGGAGGTATAAAGCTACCTTACTTCCTTAGAACTATATACCCCCGTAGGAGTGAGCCTGAGGCTGATTTATATAGTGATCACTAGTTTATGTGGATTTGATATCGATAGTCCTACTCCGATGGCAAGGATAGGATGGCTCTCCCCAACGTGGGTTGTACATTGGAATCCATGTAGCTCACATGGTTTATGTCGGTTATAGGATCTCCCAGCGCGTGTGTGTTTCCTTGTGTCTATGGTGAATGGTGAAGAAATTTGAAAGTGGAATTGTGAAAGTTATTCTTTCGAAAGATTTAAATGATATTTACATTATGAGAATTGATATTCTTGATGAACTGAAAGTGATTGACAAATTATATGATGACTCACATGTGTTATTGTACTTATTTCATCCTCTCATGATTATGATGATTTTTTTGGGCTATGTGAGTCTTTCATACATCCTACATATTTCTTATAAATATTTATGATGATGATGTTTATACAACTGCATATACCCTCATATACTTGGTTCCTTTCCCTGGTACTAACCCACATCTTCAGATGTGGATTGTATTTTCTCAAAATATAGGTTCAAGTGCTCAATTCCAGGTTCGACAGTGATTCTTCGGGCATGCTGTTCTACATCCTCTATTGTGGTGAGTCCTCATGTTCCGAGGATGTGATGTATGATATTGGTTTCATGAAATTGTTTACATTTGATAACTAAGTATGAGTCAATTGGGGCATGTCTCAATGGCTCGCTGGTTTTACTGATTTTCTTAGAGGCTTGTCAGACTAGTATAGATATTGGGAATTGACTAATAAGTCATATTTTGTTATCTTTCTAAAATTCTTTTATTCTTGGATGATGATTACTTTGTTGATATTTGAGGATTATTTATGGAAACCCTGTTGATTTGTGTTGAACTGAATGAAAATAGCTCAAAGGGTTAGCTTGGGGCTACTCGTAGCCTCAAGCACCGTGTGATGCTCCGGGACCCGTTTTTTGGGGCGTTCCAAACTTTGTATTAGAGCCTAAGGTTTTAAGGTGTCCTAGGGAGTCTGACAAGCCACGTTAAGTAGAGTCTTGATCATAGGTATGTAGCGCACCACATCTATGAGCAAGAGGCTACAAGACATTTTAGGAAAAAGTGTGATTCTTTCTTTTAGAAGTCTATCGTGCTTAAAGTGTCTCTCTCTGCTATTGATTTGTCCTCTCCTCTTTTAGAAATATGCCTCCACATCGAGCGACAAGAAATAATGATGGTCAGCAACCTCAACCCGCTAACCCATTGAATGAAAATGTGTCTCATACTGAATTTCGAGTAGCTTTTCAGGCACTGGCCCAAGCTATTACTGTAAATGTTCAGGCCAACCCGGCCCCAGTTCCACAGCAGCAGGGAGGTAATTCAGTTGCTGCCAGGATCTGTGACTTCATGCGAAATTCTATGGGTCCAAGTCTGCTGAGGATCTACGTTTTTTTAGAGAAGGTGCAGAAGATTACTCAGGTGATGCATGTGTCTGAGGAACATAGTGTAGAGTTGGCTACGTATAGGTTGAAAGACCTTGCTTATGACTGAGTTGTTGCTTGGAGGAAAGGTAGAGGTGAGGGAGCTGTCTCTACAACTTGGCAAGAGTTTCAGGATGTATTCCTGAATAAGTTTTTCCCTTAGGAGATGAGGAAGGCGAAGGTGGAAGAGTTTATAAACCTGCGACAAGGCTCTATGACTGTTAGGGAGTACTGTCTAAAGTTCAATTGGTTGGCCAAGTATGCTCCTGAATTAGTGGCTGATAATCGGGCTAGTATGAGTAAGTTTGTGATTGGAGTGTCTAGTTATGTGGTTAAGGAGTGTAGGTCTGCTATGCTGAATAGTGAGATGAATCTTTCTAGGCTGATGAATCATGCCCAACAGATTGAGGCAGACAAGATTAAGGAGAGAGATAGAATAAGAGGGAATAAGAGAGCTAGGTCTGAGCAGCACGGATAGAGTCAAACTAGATCGCAGGGAGGGAGTCGTCCTCAGTATCAGGATCATTAGTCTATGCCAGCACCGTCATCTGCTAGTGCTCCCGTGCCTAGTGGTAGGCAGGAGCAAGGTAGCAGGTCATATGCATCTAGGTCCCAGTACAGTGCTGGCAGTAAGCCAAATCGTCCCCTTTGTCCTAAGTGTGGTAGGGCTCATTCGGGTGAGTGTTGGGGTGAGAAGAGGGGTTGTTTCTGATATGGGGACATGGGTCACAGAGTTAGAGATTGTCCACAGGATGGACAAGGGCATTGTGACTATCGCCCTCAGACCTAGACTCAGACTGTTAGTGCTCCAGTTCTAGCGACTCGCCCAGCCCCAGCTCAGGGCGCCTCTTCTAGCAATACTGGCGGGCAGTGCCAAAATAGATTCTATGCTTTACCATCCCGCCAGGAACAGGAGGACTCTCCTGATGTTGTTACTGGTATGCTTCATATATTTCAGTTTGATGTGTATGCTTTGTTGGATCCTGGATCCAGTTTCTCATATGTTACACCTTTGATTGCTGTGAATTTTGAAATGAGTCCTGAGATTATTCCTGAGCCTACCCTAGTTTCTACCCCAGTGTGTGATTCGATTGTTGCCCAGAAAGTGTATAAAAAGTGTCCTATTATCGTTCTTCATAGAGTCTTGTTGGCTGATCTGATTTAGTTAGACATGGTAGATTTTGATGTGATTTTGGGTATGGACTGGCTGTATTCTTCTTATGCCTCTATTAATTGTCGGACCCGAGTGGTCAAGTTTCAATTTTCGGGTGCATTCGTGTTTGAGTGGTCTGGGAATTCTGTGTCACCCAAGAGTCATTTTTCTTTTACCTCAAACCTAGAAAGCTTATTTCCAAGGGGTGTATTATCATTTGGTTAGAGTCAAAGACACTAAGTCTGAGACTCCAACTCTCCAGTCTGTTACGTTGTCAATAAGTTTTCTGATATCTTTTCGGATAATCTCCTAGGGATACCTCCTGATAGAGAGATAGAGTTTGGGATTGATCTTCTTTCTGATACTCAACCCATTTCTATTCCTCCTTACCGTATGGCCCCTGCAGAACTTAAGGAGTTGAAAGAGCAACTCAAATATCTAATAGATAAGGGTTTCATAAGGTCCATGTGTATGTGCATTGATTACCGCCAACTGAATAAAGTCACCATAAAAAATAAGTGCCCCCTTCCGAGAATAGATGATTTGTTTGACCAATTGTAAGGTGCAAGTTATTTCTAAAAGATAGACCTTCATTCCGGCTATCATCAACTAGAAGTTAGGGAGTGTGACATCCCAAAAACTGCTTTTCGAACTCGTTATGGCCATTTTGAGTTTCTTGTTATGTCTTTTGGGTTAACTAATACCCCAGCAGCTTTCATGGACCTCATGAATCGAGTGTTCAGACCATATCTGGATATGTTTTTCATAGTGTTCATCGATGATATACTGGTGTACTCCCGTAGTGAGGATGAACATTCTGATCATCTCCGAACTGTCTTACAAACCCTTAAAGA
>NC_061122.1:215748390-215749448 GCF_002878395.1 Capsicum annuum | reverse complement strand
TCTGAACACTCGATTCATGAGTGTTCAGACCATATCTGGATATGTTTTTCATAGTGTTCATCGATGATATACTGGTGTACTCCCGTAGTGAGGATGAACATTCTGATCATCTCCGAACTGTCTTACAAACCCTTAGAGATCACAAGTTGTTTGCCAAGTTCAGTAAGTGTGAGTTTTGGCTAAGGTCAGTTGCTTTTCTGGGTCATATAGTTTCTTTTGAGGGTATTAGAGTTGATCCCCAAAAGATCAAAGCTATTAGAAATTGGCCTAGACCTATTTCTCCGACTAATATCCAAAATTTCTTGGGTTTAACTGGCTATTACCGCTGTTTTGTTGAGGGTTTCTCCTCTATAGCATCTTCTATAACTCGGTTGACCCAAAAGAAAGTGAAGTTCTTATGGTCCGAATCTTGTGAGAAGAGTTTTCAGGAGTTGAAGACTCGACTCACTTCAGCCCCTGTTTTGACTTTGCCTAATGGTGTTGATGGTTTTGTGGTGTACTGTGATACTTCAAGAGTTGGTTTGGGTTACGTATTGATGCAGAAGGGTAAGGTGATAGCTTATGCTTCTAGACAGTTGAAACCCCATGAGAAAAATTACCCCACCCATGACCTTGAGTTGGCTGCTGTTGTGTTTGCTTTAAAAATCTAAAGACACTATTTGTATGGTGTCCATGTTGATGTTTTCACTGATCATAAGAGTCTGCAGTATGTGTTTACCCAGAGAGAATTAAATCTTATGGAGAGACAATGGTTAGAATTATTAAAGGACTATGATATGAGTGTGCTATACCATCCGAGCAAGGCCAATGTTGTAGTAGATGCCCTAAGTAAAGTGTCCATGGGTAGTGTTTCACACGTGGTAGAAGGTAAGAAAGAGTTGGCTCGTGATGTACATTGTTTGGCTAGATTGGGGGTTAGGTTGTTTGACTCTGCTGAAGGTAGTATAGGGGTTCAGAGTAGTTTCGAATCCTCCTTGGTTTCGGAAGTAAAGGAAAAGCAATACTTAGATGCTAGTTTGGTCCTTGACTGACTCCTTCAGTCTGACCAAACTAGCATC
>NC_061122.1:215672201-215745390 GCF_002878395.1 Capsicum annuum | reverse complement strand
ATATAATTTGTCAATCACTTTCAGTTCATCAAGAATATCAATTCTCATAATGTAACTATCATTTAAATCTTTCGAAAGAATAACTTTTACAATTCCACTTTCAAATCACTTCACCATTCGCCATAGACACAAGGAAACACACACACACTTTGGGAGATCCTATAACCGACATAAACCATGTTTGCTACATGGAGTCCAACGTACAACCCACGTTTGGGAGAGCCTTCCTATCCTTGCCATCGGAGTAGGACTATCGATATCAAATCCACACAAACTAGTGATCACTATATAAATAAGCCTCAGGCTCACTCCTATGGGGGCACGTAGTTCTAGAGAAGTAAGTTCACTTTATACCTCCCACTCGGTGCGAAAGATTTCTTCCGGACTTATCTCAGATCATTTCAAAGACAATCCACAACAAAATAATTTCAGTAATATATAAATATACATCGGGAGCCATCGTTCTTCCCATCTATCAAATCAACCACGTTGTGGATTTCTTTCACACGCGAGTTCAAAACAACTCCATTAAGACCAAAAGGTCAAATCATTCAAAATATCTCAAATATTCAACATCAACGTGCTTATAACACACTCTTTCTCAAAAAAATACAATTTCCAATGGGGATTCACGACCCAAATATCAAAATCATGATAAATATTGTTCAAGATTCATGCTTTATATCTCCACACATGTAAATTTATCTTTCAAAATCATAAACATCAAGATTTTATAATAATCATCATAAGATATGGGTTCATGCTTCAAATTCATAAAAATCAAATAAAAATCATGCCTTTGTAAAGAAAATTACTTTTGGACACAAGAACGAAAGAGAGTTCTTGTTGAAAAACCCCACATTCGTTGAATGATGAGCTTTAGATCAATACTCATTTTTGAGATGTTAATCGTGCCTTTGAATGATGGTTCTTGGAGTTCTTGAACTAAGAACTTGGAATCTTGAATAAATTTACAGAATTAATGGTGAACTTTGGAGGTTCTTGAAGTTCTTGAACTAGGAACTTGGAATCTTAAATAAATTTGCAGAATTAATGGTGAACTTTGGAGGTTCTTGAAGTTGGATGTAGGAGCTTAGGGTTTTCTTTTTGAGGCAATTTGATGAAATATAACATATAATGCTTCTAATAGGCTTCAATATAGGGTTTGGACGGATTTTGGGTGAGGGGGAATGACCAAAACGCCCCTAAAAATCAAATAATTCTCGAATCTTTCCTTTGATGGACTGTTTTGATAGTCTAAAGTAGATCAACCATAACGTTTACTCCGATATCCAAATTAGATGAAACTAATTTCATTAGAAAGAGGACTCTCATATATTTCTGTTGATATATAGTATCTCACCTAGATCATTGTTTACAAGGATTTATGATCGTTTGAAGTTGACCCAAAAATTCACTTTTGATATGCTGAAGTAGATCGACCATAACTTTTTGCTTCAATAGACAAATTGGATGAAACCAATTTCATTGGAAAGAGGACTCGCAGAGCTTTCCGTTGATATATAGTATATCACCCAGATCATTATGTACAAAGAGTTATGATCATTTAAAGTTCGAGAAAAAATACGCCAGGCCCCAGTACTTTTTTTTTCTGCACGTTTTACTGTTCACAATTCGATCGGAATGGTCGTAGTTCGATCGGAATGGTTGTAACTCATCGCTCGAGTATCCATTTTCGATGATGTACATATCGTTGGAAAGCTATTCAATTCTCTACGCAATGGTAGGTCAACGTCTTAGAGATACTTCACAGAAAATTTATGGATGGCTCTAAAGCGTAGAACTCGATACGTTTCTCACGAAATCTTTATGATGAAAATTTTCTGGGGTATTACATTATCTCCCCCTTGGAAACATTCGTCCTCAAATATTGCTTGATAGGATAAAAACACTGATCATCTGACATTCTTAAGGGACGCAAACATCTCAGACATATCGGCACGATTGGAATTACAGTTTCCTAGCCCTCATACTGAACATGCATATCTGATGAATAAATATCTAGCAGAACTGACTCTGGAATGTATGAACGCCTATGCAACAATAGCCAATTCAAGGCTCGTAATGAGAACTTGAGCATGAAATAGATGTTTTTAAAACACGGAAGCTTTAAGAAGTCACGGGGTATTTCCCCCTTGGGACTCTATGTTCCTCTACAACACTTATTTCATAGGGTCACTAAGACTGTGCACGGGGCACCTATGAATTAGCTCATATGCATGACGCACAAACAGAGTTATACTCGTAACTACTAAGATGCTCCGTATGGAAATAATTTCATTCCTAAGATCCTTGGATAACATGATGAATGATAAATGAGAAGTTACACTATACGATTCTGATTGACTGAGCTGGAATACCTGGAAAATAAAGATTGTTTAGTAGAAGTTTATGAATTGAAGCATAGCTAGCTTCCAGAATCTGAAACATGTACACCACAATCCCTTAAGATAACCACTTAAAACTTCAACTAACCACAATATATATGAAAGCTTAATCTTAATCTTACTTCACATTACCACTTAGCCCAAAATAAGCATATACCATCTAGAGCTTCAACGCTTTCAGCTCAACTTCGGAATTTCAATCTTAGAGTCTAACGCTCAATTCAAATTTTTCTCATCCTTAACAGACCACACTACCTCTGTCATCGCTTATTAAAATCACGTTTGTAAACATATATTTCTAAACCATAATAATCAAAATCACATAATAAGAAGCTCAACCATTACAGTCATACACTAATCCTCGAAATTAAAGCAGTCCCATAATATCTTGGGTGAACTTTCTCATCATAAACACAACATCAAACTTAATCACAAATCAACCAAACTTAGGCTCTTATATCCACTATTCAAGCCTACTAGATCACTTCCTAACAACTAATACCATTAATCAAGAAATCATCACAGTCGGCTTCATGATCACCAATTGTTCAAACTTAAGATCTCACACTTCACATAATTTACAACTCCATCTGACGCATAACTCCCACGTAAAGATTATAAAACAACACATCCATGAACACTAGCCCACGTAAACTTCATAACAATAATAATTGGTCCTAATCATATAGCCTATCTTATTCACCATCCATTAACATATCCTTCTTTCACCCGTCACTACTATCTATCCTTCATACACAACTTAACATAGTTCATAACTCTCTACGTCTTAACTTAACTTCCTCTTGCAATATGGAGAGCGCCTAGATTAACAACACTTACCCACCGAGTACTTCCATCACTAACCTATACTCTCTGTCATACAAATACCGTCAACACCTGTTTCATACCTTGAACAAACTATATCACTTCCTATTAACCCAATTGCATAAAAAAGGGATTTTGCTGTACTTATGCTCAACAAATCACACTTACCATCCTTCTTACTAATACACCTCAACATCCCACATTTTCAGCCAGCACAAGGGACAAGATGAACTATAAGTTGCTAGTGGATCGAAATAGGCCTCACACGGCTTCACTAGACTTTGGTTTTGTGTTTTGATCATGAAAGTTATATGAATAACAAAGTAACTATGCTAGTGAATCGAAATAGGCCCCACACGGCTTCACTAGACTTTGACTTTTCACAAACATAATGATAACAAGATTACATAATACAATAGATAGAAACTTGACACACAACATTCAACGATCTAAGAATACACCTTACTCTGTCTTAATTAAATAACTTATAAGAATGAGGGCATAGCTTTCAACTTAAGGAACTTAACACACTAGAGAGCTCCTCTCAAGCCCTTTGTATAACTTTTGAAATTTCTTCTAGAAAATATAGAAGCATTACCTGGGGAAGAACTAGAGCTTGCGAATCATGTTATCTCAAAAATAATACATAGAGGGAGAAGTATAGATTAACATTGTAGATTCTGAGGAGGAATCTGAAAGGACACCTAACCTAGGCTTAGTTCACGACTTTTATGAACATGAATAAAGTACTTCAATCTTTGAAAATCAAAAGCACTAACAGGATACTTTCTAGCTCTCTTACAATCTCATAACTATCTATGGAGAATTAAGCTTAACTATTTCTGATACCTTAAAAATGAGGCAGAGTTGGCCAGAATAGAGTAAGATGAGAATCTATACATGCTTCTTGGAGAACCTTTTTGTAGCACGATCTTAGACTTGAAAGAAGAGAAATATTTCCTAAATGCCCTGTATCCTCTCAAAGAAAAGTACAGACGTCTCCGTACCATTACGCAAGAATCTACTAGACACGACTTATAGACACCCTAGGACACTTGAACTCTGTGCTCTGATACCAAGTTTGTAATGCCCCAAAATTGGGTCCCGAGACGTCATACGGTGCTTAAGGTCACAAGTGACCCCAAGCTAACCCTTCTACTAGCATAACTCATAAGAAACTGAATAAAAATACAAATCCATACAAATCAGTAGAAATTAACTCTTTTCTGAATCTGATCGATACAAAAATGGAATTTTATAGGATTACAATTCTGCCTTTACAACCAAAATTGAAACAATATACATCAACTTCTACTGACTGTCTATGAAGCCTCTACTAATACTGACCGTAGGTAGCCGGGTCATGATTCCCGACTACCCCAACTCAATACGACTGAATAAAGAAAATACAATACTATAAACTCCGCTTAACTAACCCAAGCCCTTGAATCAAAAGGACTCATCACCTGCTGACTGGATACCACAAACTGACTGGATCTGAAGGTACAACTATACCTTGTACCTATATTCTGAGAAAATATAACCCACATACAAATATATGGGTTAGTACCATGAAACAATACCGAGCATATGGGGGTGCTGCATATATAAAATAATATCTTAATATCATCACAGTTTATAAAATTATGCATGCTGATATAGATGTCTCACTTAGCTCGAAGAAAATCATCATAATCATGAGAGGTTGAAATAAGTACAATAACACATGTGAGTCATCATATAATTTGTCAATCACTTTCAGTTCATCAAGAATATAAATTCTCATAATGTAAATATCATTTAAATCTTTCGAAAGAATAACTTTCACAATTCCACTTTCAAATCACTTCACCATTCGCCATAGACACAAGAAAACACACACACACTTTGGGAGATCCTATAACTGACATAAACCATGTGAGCTACATGGAGTCCAACGTACAAACCACGTTTGGGAGAGCCATCCTATCCTTGCCATCGGAGTAGGACTATCGATATCAAATCCACACAAACTAGTGATCACTATATAAATCAGCCTCAGGCTCACTCCTACAGGGGAACGTAGTTCTAGGGAAGTAAGGTCGCTTTATACCTCTCACTTGATGCTAAAGATTTCTTTTGGACTTAGCTCAGATCATTTTAAAGACAATTCATAACAAAACAATTTCAGTAATATATAAATATACATCGGGAACCATCATGCTTCCCATCTATCAAAATCAACTACGTTGTGGATTTCTTTCACACTCGAGTTCAAAACAACTCCAATAAGACCAAAAGGTCAAATCATTCAAAATATCTCAAATATTCAACATCAACGTGCTTATAACACACACTTTCTAAAAAAATATAATTTCCAATGGGGATTCACTACCCAAATATCAAAATCATGATAAATATCGTTCAAGATTCATACTTTATATCTCCACACATGTAAATTCATCTTTCAAAATCATAAACATCAAGATTTCATAATAATCATCATAAGATATGGGTTCATGCTTCAAATTCATAAAAATCAAATAAAAATCATGCCTTTATAAAGAAAATTACTTTTGGACACAAGAACGAAAAAGAGTTCTTGTTGAAAAACCCTACATACCTTGAATGATGAACTTTAGATCGATACTCATTTTTGAGATGTTAATCATGCCTTTGAATGATGGTTCTTGGAGTTCTTGAACTAAGAACTTGGAATCTTGAATAAATTTGCAGAATTAATAGTGAACTTTGGAGGTTCTTGAAGTTCTTGAACTAGGAACTTGGAATCTTGAATAAATTTGCAGAATTAATGGTGAACTTTGGAGGTTCTTGAAGTTGGATGTAGGAGCTTAGGGTTTTATTTTTGAGGGAATTTGATGAAATATAACATATAATGCTTCTAATAGGCTTTAATATAGGGTTTGGATGGATTTTGGGTGAGGGAGAATGACCAAAACGCCCCTAAAAATCAAATAATTCTCGAATCTGTCCTTTGATGGACTGTTTTGATAGTCTAAAGTAGATCAACCATAACGTTTTACTCTGATATCTAAATTGGATGAAACCAATTTCATTAGAAAGAGGACTCTCATATATTTCTATTGATATATAGTATCTCACCCAGATCATTGTGTACAAGGATTTATGATCGTTTGAAGTTGACCCAAAAATTCACTTTTGATAGGCTAAAGTAGATCGACCATAACTTTTTGCTCCGATAGACAAATTGGATGAAACCAATTTCATTGGAAAGAAGACTCGCACTTTCCATTGATATATAGCAGATTACCCAGATCATAATGTACAAGGAGTTATGATCATTTAAAGTTGGAGCAAAAATATGCCAGGCCTCAGTACTTTTTTTTTCCTGCATGTTTTACTGTTCACAATTTGATCGGAATGGTCGTAGTTCGATCGGAATGGTCATAACTCATCGCTCGAGTGTCCATTTTTGATGATCTACATATCGTTGGAAAGCTATTCGATACTCTACGCAATGGTAGGTCAATGTCTTAGAAATACTACACAAAAAATTTATGGATCGCTCTAAAGCGTAGAACTCGATACGTTTCTCACAAAATCTTTATGAAGAAATTTTTTTGGGGTATTACATTTCACCCATGAGGGGGGTGAAGAGATTTAGAAATAAGGGGAAGCTTAGTCCCCGTTATGTTGGTCCTTACAAAATTCTTAGCCGTGTTGGTAAGGTAGCTTATGAGGTCGAGTTGCCTATCGAGTTGTCCTCTGTTCATCTAATATTCCATGTCTCCATGCTTAGAAAACATATTAGCGATGTTGTGGTAGTGAATTCCTCTGTGAGTACTGACATTCAAGAAAATCTTTCTTTTGATGAGATTCCCATTGAGATTCTTGATTTCAGTGTCTGAAGACTAAGGAACAAAGAAGTTCCCTTGGTCAAGGTATTGTGGCCAAACCAATCTGTTGATGGTGCAACTTGGGAAGCTGAGGCGGATATGGGATCCAAGTACCCGCACCTATTTTCCGTGAACTCTGATCAAGCCGAAGGTACCGTTCTTTCCTAAATCATTCACTTTTGATAAAATTTGCAGCAGTTCAGCTGTCATTTATTATGTGTTCAGCTGTAGTTTCTTGAATTTATGCATTCTATGATGCATTCAGAGTGAGAAATGATGTGGTGATGAGTCTAACGAATGGTTTCAGCTATATGCTCTTTTCCCTATCTAATCTTGGCATGTCTAGCATCATTTGAGGATGAATGTTTCCAAGGGGGGATGATGTAATACCCCGAGAAATTTTTCGTTGAAATTTTGTGCGTAAATGTGTTGGGTTCTATCTTCTAGAATGAATTATAAATTTTTCCATGTAGAATGTCTTAGATTATATATTGGGTTAGGCCTCAGTACTTTTTCCTGCACGTTTTACTGTTCACTACTATTAAAGTTGGGCTCCCGATGTATATTTATATATTACTGAAATTGTTTTGTTGTGGATTGTCTTTCAAATGATCTGAGCTAAGTCTGGAAGAAATCTTTAGCACCGAGTGGAAGGTATAAAGAAACCTTACTTCCCTAGAATTACGTGCCCCCATAGGAGTGAGCCTGAGGTTGATTTATATAGTGATCACTAGTTTGTGTGGATTTGATATCGATAGTCCTACTCCGATGGCAAGGATAGGACGGCTCTCCCCAATATGGGTTGTATGTTAGACTCCATGTAGCTCACATGATTTATGTCGGTTATAGGATCTCCCAGCGTGTGTGTGTTTCCTTGTATCAATGGTGAATGGTGAAGAGATTTGAAAGTGGAATTGTGAAAGTTATTCTTTCGAAAGATTTAAATGATATTTACATTATGACAATTTATATTCTTGATGAACTGAAAGTGATTGACAAATTATATGATGACTCACATGTGTTATTGTACTTATTTCATCCTCTCATGATTATGATGATTGTCTTTGGGCTATGTGAGTCTTTCATACATCCTGCATATTTCTTATTAATAGTTATGATGATGATGATGATGATGATGATGATGATGTTTATACAACTGCATATACCCTTATATACTCGGTTTCTTTCCCTGGTATTGACCCACATCTTCGGATGTGGGCTGCATTTTCTCAGAATATAGGTTCAGGTGCTTAGTTCTAGGTTCGACAGTGATTCTTCGAGCACGTTGTTCTACATCCTCTATTGTGGTGAGTCCTCATGTTTTGAGGACGTGATGTCTGATGTTGGTTTCATAGAATTGTTTATATTTGATAACTGAGTATGAGTCAGTTGGGGCATATCTCAATGGCTCGCTGGTTTTATTCATTTTCTTAGAGGCTTGTCAGACTAGTATAGATGTTGGGAGTTGACTAATAAGTCATATTTTTTTATCTTTCTGAAATTCTTTTATTCTTGAAAGATGATTACTTTGTTGATATTTGAGGGTTATTTATGGAAACCCCGTTGATTTGTGTTGAACTGAATAAAAATGGCTCAAAGAGTTAGCTTGGGGCTACTCATAGCCTCAAGCACCGTGTGATGCTCCGGGACCCATTTTTCAGGGCGTTACACTTGCCCATAAGAATGGTACGCTTCACACCCATGCGTAAGACTTTACTTGACGTGACTTTCAGACTTCCTAGAACACTTTAAAACCTTAGGCTCTAACACCAAGTTTTTAACTATAACAACCCGATTTGCTGAACCAGAATGCTACATGATGCTTATGACCCCGAAGGATCATAATCTAACTCATGGATAATATCTGTACCTGTATACTGCATAAGATAACATAATAATATGGAAACATGCACTGAAAGGCCATAAGGTTCGATCAAAAACATAACTAAATAACGTAACATCTGTGTAGGGTAATAGAATACCCTAAACAAAATTGAATGTCTAAAACATGATAGTCTGTATCTAGTCTGCATTTAGTCTGAAAGCCTCTACTGTCTAAAAAATCTGAATAAGGAGTTGATGGGACATGTCCCCAACTAATTCCAAATAATAAGCTAATCAATGAGATACTAAAAAATCATTATGTCCTCAAAGGATGAGGACTCACTTCTACTCTGACTACTGAATCTGGAATCTACTGTTGATCTGGAACTCGTGTCTCTGAACCTATGGTGTAACATAATAAGAAAGCACCATAGCGCAAATGCATCAGTACAATGAAATGTACTGAGTATACATGTGAGGTAGGATATATACAAGGGTTTGCATGCATGATCAATACTAACTGACTGTTTAACATAAACGTGAGAGTGCATACATAAATACGCAACTGTAACTGACAACGTAATAACATGATACTGATACCGCGGTAGCATGACTACTGAGTCTGGATACTGATAACATGACATAACTGATAACATGAATAACTGTATCTGAATATAACTAATAACATGGGTGACTGTGTCTGACAGTCCCGATTCTGATAGAACTATCTGAGTTTCGTACTATGTCTGAGTTGACTGTATCTGACAGTCCTGAAATCTAAAGAACTATCTGAGTTCTATTACTAAGACTGATTGACTGTATCTGAAAGTCCTGGTTTTGTAACATGAAACTGTGGGAAGTAGTATCTAACCGACATGCCTCAAATGTACTATAATAGTTGAGCTGGGGTCTAATCTATGCCCTGATTGGAAGGGTGTCAATACCACGCCACTGGTAAGGACAACATGTGAGTAACCCTCATATAACAGGTAACTCTAGCGATAATGGTGGGAACCCTCACATAACAAGTTAAGCCACCTTATCTATCCTCATATAGAAGGCTACGATATCTCAACCTATGTTGGCTACATAGTTCTAGAGTTCAAGGATTGATTCTAAGAATCACACCCTTGTATAACAGGTGAGTCCCCATCCTTGGGTTCACTTGGTGCTAATTCCTACTCCCATCTGAATGGACACTAAACATGATTTACTAAACTGAACTGATCATGGACTGAGTTACTAAATTTCCGTGGCTGATAGAATACTACTAATATCTGACAACTGACTGAGTCATGAGATCATGGAGATTTTTCCTGAGTCAAAAGACTATCTGAAGTCTAAGAGTTCATATCTTGATTGGGAGTATCATGAAATCATGATATGGATCTAGGCACACATCTAATATTTCGGGTACAAGTACCTCTAGGACGCGATAGAAGGAAACTAACATAATATGATTTACTTGAAGACTTGACTATCATCATAATGCATACTACCTTCATAGGAGCATTTCATCAAACATGTAATAGGCATGATCTTGTGCATACATGGGGATTTCATGATATCATGCTAGTTAGACAATATTACTTCATCTAGGCATTTAATCAAACAGATGAAAGGCATGGTACATGTAAACATCATTATTCAATTCTAATTTTATCATTCAAGGGTTTAAATCTTAGGGTTGCATGAATCTATGGCTATAGTAATTAAAACCACATAGAAACTATCAAAAATCATGGAGTAGAATCCAATTTCACATCTATCAAACATGAACATGAGCAGCCAAATCATAAAAACATATAGAAAATCCATAACTTGAGTTTAGATAAGGGATTCTTGGACTTTATGGACGAAAGGAGTCCATGAATGAACACTATTCATACCTTAGTTTGAGATTTCATGAAGATTGATGGTGAAACCTTCTTGAAATTGGACCTTCTATGAAAATCCTAGCTTGAGTTCTTGACAGTATTTGAGAAAAACATCAATATTTTGAATAAATAAGGGCTAAATCCCGTGTTTTGAACCTTATATGAGGGGAGGGGGAATTGACCCTTTTAACCCTAGACACATAATTTAATTTTCATTGAAATTTCCTGAATTGGGCCCTTGGCGCGACGTAGCATTATCGCACCGTGTCACTGGAAATTGATAATTGGGAAACTACATGGTGGCACGACATGGAGCTCTCGCGTTGCCACCTTGTCTATGACCTGGAAGTTTGGTACGATGTGCCAGTATCACGGAGCAACACTGGAATTTGACAATTGCCATTTGAGCTATCTCCACTACGCGCTGAAGGCTCAGATCAAACACTGTCTCACAAAAAGGACCAAACTCTTCGCTCGGGTGTTGGATTTCGGAGAATTATATATCGATGGAAAGATTATTCAAATTCCCACATGATAGGAAGTGAAAATTATGGAAATACCACATGTATAATAATGAATTCTTATTTCTAATCAAGTTCTAACATCCTTGAGAGGATTTTCAATCTAAGAAAAAGCACGGGCATTACATTAACGCCTTGAGATTACACCCTGGGTGCCATATGGTGCTTACAGTCTCGAGGGACCATAAACTAACCCATGAGATGGTACCTACTATGAGCACTGATAAAACTGATAACAAAAGGTCATATGCAGAATTTATTTGAGGAATGCCATAAGGTTTTAGTAATAAATATGATAAAATCTATAAACAAAACTGATAATACTAATAAAAACATCTGACAATGAAACTACAATCTGAGAACTGACTAACTGTCTGAAATGTTCAAAAGCCTCTAAACTGACTGAATAAAATTTGATCGGATAGGCCCTAACTAACTCAATCTAACTACCAAACTGAAAACATAAAAATAAATGTAGTCTGTCCTCAAAATATAAGGACTCACCACTACTGCGACTGATAATCTGGGGAGTCTATGCACAATCCGGGAACTGAGCATCCAAACCTATTATATGATTCATCATAGCACAAGAAATGAGTATGCGATCAGTACATTCATGCTAAATGAGGTAGGATGATATGCATGGTTTCATGGACATGAGCAATTACTGTCTGAATATATATAGCATGGCCTACTGAATAGAATACATGGAAACTGTAAGTGCTAAAGATGCATGACCAAGCATAAACATGTTCTGAATATAATCTGAAATCTGATATACTAAATACTGAAAACTGAATAACTGATATATGTATGCTATGGTTAAGCAAATCTAAAACTGAATCATTAAACTGATGACCCGACTGAGACTATGGGAGCTATCATCTAACTGACATGCCCCAATGAGCAAATTTAGGGTCTAGCCTATGACCCCAGTTGGAAAGGTGTCAGTACCGTGCCATAGGTACTAACACTGGTTGTGTGGATTCACTAAAGTGTTGTCCTGAAGGACTAAGGGTTACCCTCAACTGGTAGGTACCCATATGAGATCAATCCTCAACTGGCAGGTTAGCATCTTAACCTATGCTGACTACGTAGTTCGGCAATGCAGGGATTGCTACTAAAGGTCGCACCGTCAAATGGAAGGTGAGCCCCCATCCCTGGGTTTACTCGGTGCTAAATCCTACTCCCAACTGAACTTTCTCAGAATACTAAACCATTTTGAGATTATCTGATTATGATAACTGACTGAACTGATAATCCTCATAACATATTTTGAAACTATTCTGAAGGTTTTGAGACTAAGTAAACATCTATGGTTTCGGGTATTCATAACCCCCAGGACTCGATAGCAGTAATAGTAAAATAGTACTAAACTTTGGGGACATAAATGAAAGCACTTATTCAAAATTCATTCTTGTAGGCATTTTATCAAACACTTGTAATGCATAATTTAAGCTAAGCATGGGAATAGTATAAAAACTTGGAGTAATAACATGATGTTAACATTTATATCACTTATTCATGATTTAAATTAGTGAACAACAACATTAAAACAGGTGGGGTTTGATAAACAACAACAATTTCATGTAAGCATAGTATAAAGTCAAGATTCATGGAGGTTTATGGTTAAAATCACAATTTAAGCTCATGGTAACTTGTAAAGATCAATATTTGAATTTTAAAAGGGGATACTTGGACTCCATGGGTGAAAGAAACCCACAGATGAATACTTAATGTACCTAGGTTTTTAAATTTGTGTGGATTGATGGTGAATTCTTGAGATTTGACCTTGAATCTTGATGGCTAAGGTTTGTTCTTGAAAGAGACTACTTTTGATTAGGGATAAATTGAATAATAGGCTATTAGGGATTTAATACCATGTTTTTCGCGGATTGGGGTCATGGGAATAAAACCAAACTGCCCCTAGAAGAAATTTAATTTTCATCACTGAAAATCCTGATTTTGACTTTCACCGCAACGCGGTGCTAACATAGTGAGTCACTGGAATTTCATTGTAAGCGTAGTCTAAGGATGAGTATGAAATTGCACCTTGGAGCGATGTGGAGCTGTCACGTTGCATCACTGGAAAATGGACAATTATGAAATGGCACCTTGGCGCGACACAGCGCTATTGCGGTGCTTCATTGGAAAAAGGACGATTGCAAAATTGCACTCCACCGCGATGCGATGTCTGTCACATTGGGAATTTTTACGAAAAATGAGAAAATCACGTTGAGTTACTGGAAAGGAAATAAAGTGAACTGAAACTTCACCACGACGTGGGCTAACCGTGGTGTTCTACTATTTTGCACTAAAAGTGCCATAACTTGTCACCCGAGTATCAGATTTGGGCAAAATTGGTATCGTTGGAAAGATAATTTAATTTCCTAAAAATTGGTGGGTCTTGATATGGAAAATTATGAGTATAGAAAAATATATGCTCTTTTGAAGTTGATTAAAATAACATTCTTCTGAAATATTCAATTGGTAAGAAATATTTTGATTCGTCTAATAGCTGGGAGTTATTTGGGGCCTTAATATACCTCAAAATAACTCATAAAACTATCAAAGAATGATAATACACTATGTATGATCTTGAAACATAACACTAACATTGGTTTGGATTTTCGGGGTATTACAGTAAGACATAACTTTGTGCATATTTCACATTAGATATAACCTTGCACATATTTTATACCAGATCTGGTGTACACACTTTGTTGAAGACATGGTATAAATGTGGACATTAGCTTATTTTCCATTCATATGTGAAGACATACAGTGGAGTTCTTTAGTTCAACATATTATTGCTCTATTCATACCTTGCCATTGTAGCAGTCCATCCCAAATGTATGCAGAGAAATGATGCTTGAAAAATAAGTGGGATGTATTCTCCTGTCCTCCCAACTCTCGAGCATAGGGAACCAGCCAAAAATGTCGTCAGGTGTATGTCAGATCTTTCAAAAGTAGTGCTTTTTGAAGGACCCAACACCGGTGCAACAACATTTTTAAGAGTCTGAGCAACCCCAAGACTGCTAGTCTCAAAATGAAAATGCATTTTGGGTCACTAATATTATTACATTCTACTGTTCTCTGGATCCAGGGGACTTTTGGGAATTCACCTAAAAAAATTTGATAGAGTTTTTCTAATAGAAAACACCTCCATACACTCCATGTCATTTTGAGAATTCCCTGCTTCCACAAGATTTTTTTTGGCTTCAAAAATTCTTTGGATTATCCATGATGCTTTCTTTGGAAAGAAAAATATTGAGAAAAAAGAAGAAGTCCGGGTATAAAGTGATGAGCCTGAGATGTTATAAATCTTTGGATTCGACCTTTTCCTCTATTTTATATGAGTAGACGTATGGAATGTGCCAAGACATCATTTTGTATGCAATGGCACTGAGAGAAAGACACATGAGAATGTCAAATGTGTGTTGAATACCTCTCAATATGGAGAGTCTTACATTAAATACAGAGTATTCAAGGATTACATCCCTAAAGATCTGTCTTCCTATCTTTAAGGATCAGATTTTTTATCCCTCTAAATCCGTTATTCTATCCCACCAAATTTGCTCTACTATAATCACTATTACTCTACTAAATCAAATCTCTGGAATTACATTAATATACAACAATACATAGTTACATTAATAAATACAATATTTACTAATTGTCCATCATTCTAACATCCCCCCTCAAATTGATGCTGGTAGATCAAGAAACATCAATTTACCGACTAGAAACTTATGTCGTCGTCGTGTTATTGACTTTGTAAATGCATAAGCTATTTTAAGATCACTGGACATATGCAGGAGCGTAATGACTCTTTTATCTACAACTTCTCATATATAATAACAGTCTACTTCGATGTGTTTGGTTCGCTCATGATAAACTGGATTAGTAGCAATATGAATAACACTTGTATTGTTAGCATGGAGAGAAGTAGGATTAGATTGAGGAAATCCAATCTCATCAAGTAATTTACTAAGCCACACAATCTTGGAGAAAGCAGTAGACATTTCTCTATATTCAGCCTTTGTTCAATGCTGCTTACTCTTCCAAGGTATCAAAAACTCCCAAATAAACATACACCAACTGGTAATCGAACAACAAGTGTTAGAACATCCTGCCCAATCAGAATCACTAAAAGCATTAAGACAAATAGGCAAACCACTAGGAAAGAATAATCCTTGATTAAATGTTCTAGGAGATATCGAATGATGCAATGGACATCCACCAAATAAAGATGATATGGAGCTTGCATAAATTGACTAACTTGTTGAACTGCAAAAGAGATATTAGTCCTGGAAATAGTAAGGTAATTTAAGCTCCAACTAATTGTCGAAATATAGTTAGATCAGTAAGAAAATTACCTTCCTCGTGGTAATACCTTACATTCAATTCTAGAGTAGTATTTACAAAGGAGGTATCCTGAAGACTTGTCAAAGAAATCAGATCTTGGGTATATTTGTGTTGGTTTAGAAACAGACCGGATAAATTATGCTGAACTTCCAAACCAAGGAAATATGTAAAAGTACCAAGATCTTTCATAAAAAAGGAATCCTTAAGGTATTGTTGAAGACTAGTGATTTGTGAAGAATCGATTCTCGTGTTAATAATGTCATATACATATATCAAAAGAAGAACACAACCTGTAGATATTTTCTAAAGAAATGAAGATGAGTTGTATTTGCGCTACTCAAAAGAGAATTGTAGCAAAGTAGACCAAAATTTGTCAAACCAAGCTCTGGGTAAAGACCGCTATTTTAATCAATACAAAGACTGCTAACTTGCATACATTTGATGTAGGTGATGAGAACAAAACAGATGAAGGTTTTATACAAATATCTTCTTTAATATCACCATGGATAAAACATTTTTGACATCTAATTGATGAAGAGGCCAGTTTTGTGAAGTAGTGGCAATGATAGTTTTCACGATAGTCATTTTTGCTACTGGTGCAAAAGCTTTCTCATCGTCCATACCATACTCCTCTCTGTTACCAAAAATAACCAGCCGAGATTTGTATCGATCAATAGTCCTATCAGAATAAAGTTTAATTGAATAGACCCATTTACGTACAATTGGGCGGACATTTGAATGACATGAAACAATACGCATGTGTTATTTTCTTTAAGAGCCAAAAGTTCTTCTTCCATTGCTTTCTTCCAACATTCATGTTTGGAAGCTTATGAGTAACAAGTTGGAATAGAAATGGTGGATAAAGTAGATGAAAAACTATACCAATTAGGAGGACGAGATACTTTGGTAGATTGCCAAATGGGATCAAGAGGAGCAGAGTTTGAAGAATTCTCTAATTCTAGTTGTGGAATAGTATCAGGTGGTGGGTCAATTTCTAGAGGAGGTAAAGTTGGCCGATGTTGTTCATACACAAATTTAGGTTTGAATCGCTTAGAAAAAGATGACAAATAATCAAAAGTCGGAAGAAGAGGAGAAGCAGGAGATATCTCAACATGAGTAGGAAAGAAATACTGATTCTCAAAGAAAACAATATTTCTAGAAATACAAAACTTGTTAGAACATGGATTATAGCAAATAAAACCTTTCTGCTAAGTACTATATCCCATAAAATCACATTTAGTAGATTGAACAGAATGTTTATGTAATACCTTGAACTTTCCTAGTTTAGCTCAGCCCCTAGTATGATCCCATAACACTTAGAACCTAAAAATAAAGTTAAGTGTTGAGGGGTTTAGTCACTTTCTACTCCCTTTAAAATTCGAGGATTTTTAAGTTGACCTGTCGGGCCCCTAGACGATGATTTTTGAGTTGAATTACATTCAGGGGTGTAAGTCGCATGTCTCGGGCAAGTTTAAGATTTTTCAAACTAGGTTTCGATGGTGTTTGGATTGGAATTCCAGCAGCTCACCACGATTCCATCGCGTCGCGGTGAGTATGGCGTCAAGAGGTCCACCACATTGTGGTGGAGTGTAAAAAGACATTTGTCAGTTTTCAGTGAGTCACTGCGAGTCCACTGCATTGCGGTGGGTATCATGATGACCCATTTGGTACATTGTGGTAAGGTTGTGATCGGCGTTCCAGTTGCGGGATTTAAATCCCCAAGGGTAGTTTTGTCTTTTACCAACTCCCCAAATTGTGAAAACAGAAGATTAAGTGTATTTTTGAGCAAAATATACTCATTATTCATCAAATTCCTCTCCAAGAAACTCCAGAGCTTCAATTTAAACCTTCAAGAAATCCAAAATTCACTATTCCTTTTCCAAGATAATTCAGAATTCGAGGTTCCCGGTTCAAGATCTTTAAGAAACAATATTCAAGAACACAAATACGAATTCAAAGTCAAGTGCCTTCATCAATTTAGTCAATTAAGGTATGTAAGGTTTTGAACAAAGATACTACTTTCATCCTTGTGCCCAAAACTAGTTTTTAAAGTTGAATTTACATGAGTTTACATGATTTGCAATTAAGGGTTCATACCCAATTATTATTTGAAGATTATAATGTTACAAGTGATTTAAATATTGAATTGCATCTCTATTTTGTATGTTTATGCGTGTGACGTGATTATATATACATTGAGAATTGAATTTCACTATTTTGACTAAAATTATTACAGAATTTCAAGATTTTGTTTATAGAGCATGACTTGGTGATAATTTCACATGAGTTTAAAGCATGGGTCATTAAGCCCTAGTTTGAGTATTGATATTTCAAGAAGAAATTGCTTTTAAGCACCTATGATTAGTTCATATTCATATTTTGAGAAAAGATTTAATCTATTGATCCTCAACTTAGATATTGAATCCACATTGCAGTTTTATTACAGTTTATAGTAAACAGATGCATAATTGGTTTTCATTATAAACCCTTATGCTAGTTTTAAAGTGGATTTCCTACATATTGAGCATACATATTTAAAGGGAGTAGTATTTAGCACTGAGCGGGAAGTGTGGGTTTAGCGCATCCTACTTCCCCAGAACTACGAGCCAACGTAGGTACAAATTCAAATTATATTCCATTTGTATATAGGTACCGATACAAATTGCGATCACTTAGCTCAGGTTATACTCCCTGGCAAGAGTATGACACCTCTCCCCAACGTGAGTTTTTTCCCTTTGGGGAACTAGACGTTGGACACTATGATAGCTTGATAATGCTTAACTTACACAACCATATACTTTGCAAGGCGGTTGTCATCAATATATTTACCCAACTTTGGAGTCGGGCTCGAATCCACAGGGAACAATGTGAGTGGCGATTAAACTAATTTGAAACTAAAGCTATAAGTTGAATTCAAACAAATGATACGAAAAGACAAAATGAGGGGTTTTTAATGATTGAACAAAAGTTATTTACACTTCAATTCTCCTTAGAACTCAAAGCTTAAACTGCAATATTTTAAATTAATGATATAGAGAAACTAGAGTTGTGATCACTATGATTATTAACCCCTCATTGAATGATAGTTGTAGTACTGGATTCTCATGACTAATGGGAAACACCAAATTATCAGTTTCAACTGTCCATCTAAGTGTTTCTCAACCTACCTAGATGTTGAACTCCCTAATTCTCTCGAACTTAGAAAATCATTCTATTCATACTGATTTTCTCTAAGTTGATCAATTTTGTTACAACATTAATCATTAGATGAGAGCTTAACCTTCCCAAATCCTTGTTGATAATTAGCTACCATTAGTTTATTTATAAGTTTGAGCAAATCAACATAAGGCGGGATTTATTGTTTGCAACCAATAAATAACAATCATGACAAAGGAATTATCAAGATGTCCCCAGAATCACTCAAACCCTAATCAACTATTAAATCCATGGAGGAATAATCATAGATCTCACAACCCAAGTTGTGGGTTTTAGTGCCACATGAAAAAGAAAGAGATAGCAACAATTATAATCATCATTCAAAGTAATTAAACTTACAAAAGATGAAGTCTGAAGTTGATTCTCTTCTAAGTTCAAGAGAAAATTGCCACAACTAAATCAAAGAGTTGAAAATTGAATTCTAAGTTCAGAACCCCAAAGAGAGGTATCTTTTCCTTTGGAATAAGTTCAAGATGTTCAGCCCCCCTAATGAAACCCTAAAAGCTGCTATTTATATTCGTAACTTAAGAAAAATTTGAAATTAAAAATTCAAAATTTTCTCCATAGCCGACGACATGTCTGACAGCTTATCAGAGGTCTGATAGCTTATCAGACCATGTCTTCAGACATGATTCCCATTTCTTGCCTTCTGCTTATGTGTGACGACATGCCTGGTGGCTATCAGACATATGACAACTTATCAGAATTGTCATCGCTTCTTCACTTCAAGTTGTCAAGCACTGTCTAAGCCTAACGACGAGCTTGATGGCTTATCACAACTCTGATGGATTATCACAGGTTGTCGTCACTTCTTCCAGTTGAATCTAATTCTCTGTCTAAGGCTAACAACAACTTTGATAACTTATCACAAGGCTGACGACTTATCAGACAAGTCGTCAGCTATTTTTCCTTCTCTACTTGCTCAGAAATCAACCTTTTTACTCCCATAATTGCTGATTTTCTTGTATCTCAACTTTTACTGCAATATCAAAGAGCAAACAATCAAAAACGACAAAAGTTGCTTAAGACTTTGCAATTATTCTCAGTTAAAACCCTCAAATATGTTAGCATCTGCTGACATATCAACACCCTCAACTTAAAACAATTGCTTGTCCTCAAGCAACTAAAACACAACCAAGAGGATACAAAGTACATTCGACAGTCAACCATCCATATTATCTCAAAATATTTTCACCATCTCCAAGGTCAATTAATTTTAAAAAATAATTGGGCATATTATTGAAGAGCAACAATGCGACACACAGTAATCAAGATATGTCATCAATTCAGCAACAACAACCATGCACGTACCAAGATTACACTATCCACACAAGTTAGCAACTAGCAACGAAACCAGTGTGCCCTTACAACAAAGAAGTCCCACTTCACTTATATATGAAATCAAGCATGTAAATGCAGGGAAGGTCAAGAGACACTCACTCTCAGAAAGAATTTCCATTCAATGTAAGCCAAATACCATAAGCTTGCCCTTATTTTCATTACAAGGATTTTCAGACAGGTTAGCTAGGATTACTATAGGTCTTCTCTTTGGCTTGTAATGTAGGCTAGGGGCTGGTATGATACTCAATGATATTTAAAGTGACTAAGCCTCCTTGACACTACACTAGCTTTTTGGGTGTCACTTATTAACCTTATTCTATTTTTCTCTTTTCTTGATCACACATATTCAGGATAGGTGCGGTCTTTTCTACAATTATTCTTTTCTTGTTCTTTTCCATCGCATCCAGCTTTTTATTCTTTTCTTCTATTCTACATTTCTTCATACTCATTTTACATCAGGCAACCCCTATGATAGCCACCCTCAACTTAGGCCATTTTCCTAAGTTAAGGTGCACAGTGTCCAAGGAGGATTAGGGCCAAAACAGGTTCATTATGATATAAATAGGACGGTGATAGGTATCATAAAATGAAATAGGCTATTCAGGCTCAAAATAGAGATCAAGGGATATTATGCATACAGGTAAGGTCATTTAGACTAAAAGTGGTCTAATCTCATAATGGCCTATAATCCTTTCCCAACTCCCATCCCACAACCAAAGCAAGACTAATCGGGTAAGTTCTGAATTTAACATACAACAGGAACTAAGTAATATCTCTCACGCATATGGCACACAGGTACATTACAAGCTACTATCTATCCAGTTCATGCAATTGTTAGCAATGACTATCATTCCTTTAATACCAATTCCATAAAAAGATTCACAGTGGTCGCATATAGATGCACATCACACAGTTACAAAATAGACAATTGGAGAGGTATTTATCATTCTCAAAAATCAACAAAAATATGTCAACTGCCGTAAATACTTCTTTTTCTCCCAGTTAACCATAACACATCATAAAATAAAACACAAACGCCTAAATATGTCGGCTCTACTAGGAACAAGACTCCAGGTAAAAGAGGCATGGCAACAAAAACCCCAAGAGGGCATCAACACCAACAAGTAGCCTTACCCTTAACTTAAAATCACACAATGTCCCCAATGCGTCAAACCAAAACAAGAGAGTTAGAAACATACCAGTGGCACCATGGGTGTAAAGATCTGATGTCAATCATATAATATGAATACAAACAGCAAAATACCTTGGGTTGCCTCCCAAGCAGCGCCTAATTTAATGTTGCGGCACGACTAGGTTATCTTGACTACTCGGAATTCATCAAAATACCTTAAAAGTGCTTCATCCTTTATCCCTCCATTTAGACAATTTGAATCGTCGGCCTATCTTTTGATCTTTACATATTTTAGGTGCATTACGCAAATGTGAGAGCATGATAAGGAAAGTTCTATCACGCCACTTCGAAGACTTGAACCGCTTGCCCAATTTTGTATTGAACTTTTGTGTGGGCTCATTTGGCAACGTGAGAATCTTAAAAAGCCACTAAATGGAAATTGATATTTAATATTCTTCTCCTTCAAGATTGGGGTTGTATTATACCCTTTCGGCAAGACAAACTCTAAAATGTAGGAATTTTCCTCCTCATTTCCAAAATTCATCATTTTCGTGGGTGATTTAACTTTCATCACATCCACCAAGAATAATGTTGAAAAGTGGTTCGAGTGAGGTCTTCTCCCTAATTTTGCAGTTGTATCCTTCTCTACCTCTTCACCCCAAAGTGGGCTAGAGTCTTTATAAGAGATTGGCGTGGTTTCTTCTTTTTCCTCTAGCACCATTTTCTCAATCTTAGCATCATCTTTCATAGTTGGTTCGGTTGGTTGGAAAATCATCGAGGGTTTCTCATCATTAAGATCAACATCAATAGAGGATTATTGCTTCTCATCTTCACACTCTTCCATTATTTTAAGTGATTTCACAGACAAGATATCATCTAAACATAATATAGAAGAATGCTTTGAATGATTGACCTCTATATCTATCTCCTTATAAATGATTGGCTTCATGCCTTAATATATATCACATATGATATCATACATTTCTTTATGGAGATCCAACATTCATTGAAACAAAGCTTCAATGCCACTCTTCTCGGTGCTTTGTTCTTTTATTTCTTGACCATAAGACCTATCAACTCATAAGAAGAACTAGAATTTGGGTTAGCACAATAGGGGGAGGGGGAATTCGGGCAATCACTCCAACGTCCATCTTGAACACTACATAAAGAACAATCATACTCCCGATAGGATGGAGATGGTGCACACATCCCTCTCTGAGGAGCATAGCTATAATCTTGTCAAAAGTGAGGTACATTAAAATATGAACATGGATCATCAAGATAAGATTTCTAACCACCACGCTCATGTTCATTCCACAATGCCATAGTAATAAGTAAAATAAAATAAAAATCTACCTAACATAAGAAATAAAAGAAAACTAAAAAAAATATTTACAAGTTTGAATTCAAGCAAGTAGGTTAAAATTCCGAACCCACTCAATACGCCAAATTATTCCCTGAAAATGGCACCATTTTTGATAACGCTCAACTTACACGTCAAGTTAGTGCAAAACAGTCGTCGTTAATATATTTACCCAACTTGGGAGTCGGGGTCGAATCCATAGGGAACAATGTGAGTGGCGATTAAACTAAATTGAAGCTAAAGCTATAAGTTGAATTCAAACAAATGATACAAAAAGATAAAATGGGAGGTTTTTAATGATTGAACAAAAGTTATTAATACTTCAATTCACCTTAGAACTCAAAGCTTAAACTGCAATAGTTTAAATTAATGATATAGAGAAACTAGAGTTGTGATCACTATAATTATTAACCCCTCATTGAATGATAGTGGTAGTACTGAATTCTCATGACTTATGGGAAACACCAAATTATCAATTTCAATAGTCCATCTACTTTAGTTTATTTCTCAGTTCGAGCAAATCAACATAAGATAGAATTTATTGTTTGCAACCAATAAATAATAGTCATAACAAAGGAATTATCAAGATGTCCCCACAGACACTCAAACCCTAATCAACTATTAAATCCATGGAGTAATCATAGATCCCAAAACCCTAGTTGTGGGTTTTAGTGCCACATGAAAAAGGAAGAGAAAACAACAATTATAATCATCATTCAAAGTAATTAAACTTACAAAAGATGAAGCCTAAAGTTGATTCTCTTCTAAGTTCAAGAGAAAATTCCCACAACCAAATCAAAGAGTTGAAAATTGAATTCTAAGTTCAGAGCCCCAACGAGAGGTGTCTTTTCCTTTGGAATAAGTTCAAGATGTTTAGTCCCCCTAATGAAACCCTAAAAGCTTCTATTTATATTCGTAACTTAAGAAAAATTCGAAATTAAAAATTTAGATTTTTATCCTTAGTTGATGACATATTTGAGGGCTTATCAAAGGTCTGATAGCTTATCAGACCATGTCGTCAGACATGATTCCCATTTCTTGCCTTCTACTTATGTGTGATGACAAGCCTGATGGCTTATCAGACATGTGATGACTTATTAGAATTTTCATCACTTCTTCACTTCATGTTCTCAAGCACTGTCTAAGCCTGACAATGAGCTTAACGGTTTATCATAACTCTGACGGCCTATCACAGGTTGTCGTCACTTCTTCCAGTTGAATCTCATTCTCTGTCTAAGGTTGACGACAACTTTGATAGCTTATCACAAGGCTGACGACTTATCAGACAAGTCGTCATCTATTCTTCCTTCTCTATTTGCTCAGAAATCAACTCTTTTACTCCCATAATTGCTGAATTTCTTATATCTCGACTTTTACTGCATTATCAAAGAGAAAACAATCAAAAATGACAAAATTTGCTTAAGACTTTGCAATTATTCTCAGTTAAAAGCCTCAAATGTGTTAGCATCTGCTCACACATCATAGCTCACATAGTGTATGTCAGTTAGAAGAACCTACCTGACAGTAAGGACTTACAGAAAAGCTTTAGAATTTAAGTGTGAAGGCTCACAGGTTTATTTAGATATTATTTTACATCAGATATTAGTCATGAGATTTCAGCTTTCAGTTTCCAGATATAAAAGTTACTCCTTTCTACACTTAGACTGCATGATTTAAAAATAAAATACAAGTACATCTTTTAGAACTAAATGTGATGGCTCACAAGACTTACACAGTATGCTTTAGTATTTATGATTTATGATTTTCAGCTTTTAGTTATTCAAGCCAATGTGGGTCATTACACTTAGCATGCATTCTTTCATAAAATTTTATGAACATTGAGATATTATTTTACTAATGCGTTCACCCCCACATGCTCGGTACATTCCAAAAGTATTGATTCACATATATGTCTATGTGCTACATTGTTTAATAATGTAGGTCCAGGTGCTCAGTTCCAACAGTGTGATTGACCGTGAGCATCTCTATCTACATACTGATAGTTGGTGAGTCCTCATAGTTTGGGGACCCAGTTATTAAGTCTTTTAATTTATTAAAGTAGTCTGTTCAGTTATTTTCAGTCAGATTGAGTCAGCTGGGGTGTTTCCCAGCAACTCTCTAGTTGTTAGTAGTATAGGCTTGTCAGACTACTAGTTTTAACTCAGATTTCCAATATTCATTGTCCAGATTTTTAAGTCAAGTATTCTCAGATATTTTGTTCAGTTAATTCCAATTTAGATCATACAAAATTCAACATTCCAGCATTGATTATATGTTTATATTTCTCAATTATGAGTTTCAAATTTAGTAGAAGGCTTACAGGGTTAGCTTGAGACTACTCATAGTCTTGAGCACCGTGTGACATCTCCGAACTCAGTTTTGGGGGATTACAGTTTATTACGCTAAGAAGGAGGCAGGTTCACAAAACAAACACAACCAAATTTATGAAAATTATCATATCTAGGATTTTTGTGATAAAGACGATAATATGGATACTCAAGATTTAACACTTTAAATGGCAGTCTATTAATTAAATAGACTGCAGTAGACAATGTTTCAACCTAGTATTTAGATGGGATAGAGGACTCAATCAATAGAGTACGAGTGACATCTAAAAGATGGCAATTTTTACGCTCAGCGACCCCATTTTGTTGTGGTGTATATGGACAAGAGAATTGTGAGACAATTCCTTTCTCAAGCAAAAGATTTTTGAATTCATTTGACATATATTCTCCACCAGAATTAGATCTTAATAATTTGATACAAAGAGAAAATTGAGTCTCAATGTAAGCCAAAAATATCTTGAAGATGGAAAAGACCTCATATTTGGAGTGAAGAAAATAAACCCACTTAAATCGACTATAATCATCTATAAATGACACAAAGTACTTGAAATGAGCATGAGAAACAATTGGTGAAATGACCCAAACATCTTTATGAATGACATCAAACCACTTTGTAGAACGACTACCAAAATTAGGAATAGGAAGAATTTTACTTTTGCCCAATTTACAAGTAGAACAATCAAAGGAAACAATGGAAAATTGATTTTTATTCCCAATAAACTAGAATTCGATAAATAAGACAACACAATAGAATTTGGATATCTTAAGCCCTTATGCCATACCTCAGTCTTACTAGGTGTATAAGTACAAGCAAGAGACAACACATGAGGAATGGAAAAATGTATAGGAAATAGTCATCCAAATTTAGGCCCCTCCGCAATTATCATCCCTGACACCTGATCCTCCACAAGGCAACCATTACTAGAAAAGTTTACATCACAATTGTTATCTACCAATTATACAACTAAAATAATACTAGTGGAGAGATTTGGTGACATAAAAATAATGTTTAACGTACTAGTAATATCCTCAATCTTGGTAATGGCTATGTAATACCCCGTACTTTTCTTAGTCCCATTTAACTCCTAGAATGTCAAGGGTCAACTTTAAAAATGTATAACTCTTGATATGTTTAGAATTTTCCAGCTATAGACCCACCAAATTGTAGATAATTGAATCATCTTTCCAACGATATCAATTGCGCCTAAATCCGATACTCAGTTGAGAAGTTATGAAACTTTTAGTGCAGAACAGTAGGTCAACGTAATAGCACCACATCACGGTGAAGTGCAGATTCGAAATTGTCCATTTTTCAATAAAGCACCGTAATTACACTACATCATGGTGAACACTAAAATCCCATTCATCCCTTTCTAGTGGCTCATCATGATTTATCGGTATCACGCTAGAATTCTCGATGGGATAGACACTGCGTCTCGGTGGAGTGCAAAATAGCACTCCTCCTTTTCCAGTGATGTAACACGATTATGCTGCATCGCTCCAGAGCCCAAAATGGTAATTGTCCTTTTTTCCAGTAAGCCACTGTGATGGCGCCGCGTCGCAGTGGGGTCAAAATTGGGACTTCTAGTTCCAAATTGATTTTTCCAAAGGGCAATATATTCTTTTCCCAAGCCCCCAAATCGTGTAAAACACTGGATGAAACCTATTCTAAGCATTATACACTCATTATTCACAAGATTCTTCACCAAGAAACCCTAGAACTTCAATTTCAAAACCTCAAGAAATCCAAATTCCACTATTCTTTTTCCAAGATAACCCAAAATTCAAGATTTCCAATTCAAGAACTTCAAGAATCAATTTTCAAGAGCACAAATTGAAATTCAAAGTTCAAGCTTCTTCAATTATTCATCAATTAAGGTATGTGGGGTTTTCAACAAGGATAATTCTTTCATCCTTGTGTCTAAAAGTAGTTTTTGAAGTTAATTTCACATGAATTTACATGAGTTTCAAATTAGGGTTCATACCCAAATATTGTTATTTCAAGATTATGATCCTACAAGTGATTTAGATGTTGAATTGCATATCTACTTTAGTATTTTTATGTGATGACATTAATTCCAGATTTAGCATTGAATTATCAAGATTTTCATTATTTAGCATGAACTTTATGATGATTTGAAATAAAATTGGTGCATGGGCTATTAGCCCTAGTTTGAATGTTGATATTTCAAGAAGATTATGCTTTTAAGCATCCCATGATTGGTTATATTAAGATTTTGAACAAATATTTGATCTTTTGACTTCAACTTAGATATGAAATCCATATTACAATTTAACTACAGTTTATAGTAAATAGATTTACATGAGGTTTTCATTGTAAATCCTTATACTAGTTTTAAAAATGGATTTCCTACAGAATGAGCATATAGATTAAAAGGAGTAGTATTTAGCACTGAGTTAGGTACGTTTACATGACCCAGAACTACGAGCCAATATAGATTCAGATTATCAGATTATTTCCATTTCTATATGAATAAAAGTTACAGATGTGATCACTTATATGAGGTTATACTCCTTATCAAGAGTATGACACCTCTCCCCAGTGTGAGGTTTTCCCATAAGGGAACTAGATGTTAAACACTATCATAGCTCACATAGTGTATTTCAGTTAGAAGAACCTCCCTACAGAAAAGAGTAAAGAATAATAGAAAAGCTTTTAGAAAACTAAGTGTAAAGGCTCACAGCTTTATTCAGATATTGCTTTACATAAGATCTTAGCTACTAGATTTCAACTTTTAATTTACAGATATAAAAGTGAGTCGTTTCTACACTTAGACCATATGATTTTAAAGATAGAATACCAGTACAACTTTTAGAACTAAGTGTTATGAATCACAAGATTTATACAATATGTTTTAGCACTCATGATTCATGATTTTAGCTTTAGTTATTCCTTCCAATGCGAGTCATTTATACTTAGCATGCATAAATTTACATGTTTATACGAATATTGAGATATTGTTTTACTTATGCATTCACCCCCATATACTTAGTATATTCCAGAAGTACTGATCCACATATACGTCTACGTGCTACAATGTCTCATAATGTAGGTTCAGGTGCTCAGTTTTAGTAGCGTGAGTGATTTTGAGCATCTCCATCTACATTTTGATAGTTGGTGAGTCCTCATAGTTTGGGGACCCAAATATTCAGGTTTTCTATCTTATTATAGTCATTGATTTAGTATTTTCAGTCAGATCAAGTTAGATGGGTGTTTGTCCCAGTGGCTTTCTAGTTATTAGTAGTAGAGGCTTTTCAACTGCTAGATATAAATTCAAATTTTCAATATTGCTTGTCCATACTTTTGAGAAAAATACTTTCAGATATTACGTTCAGATGATTTCAGCTTAGATAAGATAGACTTCTATATTGATTTTATGTTTATATAATTTATTATGAGTTTCAAACGTAGTAGAAGGCTTACAGGGTTAGTTTAAAGCTACTCGTAGTCTTGAGCATCTTGTGATGCCTCGAGACCCATTTTCGAGATATTACAAACTTGGTATCAGTGCCTAAGGTTATAATAGTCCTAGGGAGTCAGACAAGCCATGTTACATAGAGTCTTGATAATGGGTGTGGAGCACACCATATTTATGATCAAGAGGCTATAGGATATTTTTAGGAAATCATCCTTCTAGTTTTTGATCTATCGTGCTTACAGTATCTCTATCTACTTTTAATTCATGCTTTTACATGATAGTTACTAAAAATACCTTCTCGCTGAGCTTACGCACGCAAAAATGATAACCAGCCACCTCAGCTCGCTGACCCTCTAAATGAGAATTTATCCCATGCTAAATTTTTGGCTGCCTTTTAGGCGTTAGCCAAAGATGCGATTGCTAATGTTTAGGGTAACCATTAGCCGACAGTCCTACTTTAGAAGAATGGAGATTTAGTAATAGCCAAAATTTATGAATTCATGAGAATGAATCCACCTGAGTTCTTTGGGTAAAAAGCAGGCGAGGATCCACAGCTTTACTCAGATGAGATAAGAAAGATCACCCAAATTATGCATATTACTGAGGAAGAGAGTGTAAAGTTGGCATCCTATAGGATGAAAGATGTGGTGTATGATTAGGTGGTTATGTGGATGAATGGTAGAGATGAGAATACAACTCCTATGAGTTGGCATGTGATTTAGAATACATTTCTAGACAAGTTCTTTCTACGTGAAATGAGAGAAGATAAGGTAGAGGAGTTTTTGAACCTGAGGTAGGGCTCGATGACAGTGAAGAAATACTGCCTTAAGTTCAACCAGTTGTCTAAGTATGCCCCTGATACGATGGCTGACCCTAGGTCGAGTATAAATAAGTTTGTTACTGGAGTATCTAGTTTGGTAGTCAAAGAGTGTAGGACTACCATGCTTATAGGGGATATGGATTTTGTTAGGCTGATGATTTATGCTCAATAGATTGAGGTAGAAAAGTTAAAGGGAAGAGAGAAGGGAAATAAGACGACTACAACCGGGCAGTTTGATTATGGCTAAACAAAGTTTGGAGGGGGAAACTATTAGCAGTTTTAAAGTCACTCATCTATGCCAGCATCAACTTCAGTTAGTGCTTCCGCCCCCAGAGCTAGGCAGGAGCAGTGGGGTAAGACTTCTATGTCCAAATCTTAGAATAGTGTAAGTGGAAAACCCAGTTATCCTCCATGTACTAAGTGTAATAAGAATCATCTTGGTGAGTGTTTATTGGGACAAAAAGGTTGTTATGGTTGTGGTAAGTTGGGACATAGAATCAAAGAGTGTCCTCATAATAGGAAAGGAAGAAGGGATGTTTGACCCCAAACTCAGGCTACTAGCGCACCAGCTCCTCTAGGTTGCTAGTCCCTCCTTAGGATGCATTATCTAGTATCAATGGCGGTCAATGCCAGAATTGATTTTATGCTTTACCATCCTATATGGAGCAGCAGAGTTCACCAGATATTGTTACTGGTATGCTTCGTGTCTTTCATCTTGATGTTTATGTGTTGTTAGATCCAGGGCCAAATTTCTCTTATGTAACCCCACTAGTTGCAGTAAATTTTGAAATAGGTCATGAAAAGATCCCCAAGCCCTTCTTAGTTTCTACCCTAGTGGGTGAGTTAGTTGTTGCCAAACCAGTCTATAAAAAGTGTCCTATCACTGTTCTTCATAAGATCATGTTAGCAGACTTAATAGAACTAGATATGGTCAACTTTGACCTTATTCTGGGCATGGATTGGCTCTATTCCTATTATGTATCTATAGATTTTCACACCTAAGTAGTGAAGTTTCAGTTTCCAGATGAGCCAGTCTTTGAGTGGGAAGGTAATTCAATGTATCCTAAGAGTCATTTCATATCCTATCTTAAGGCCAGAAAGTTAATCTCAAAAGGGTGTATGTATCATCTAGTTTGAGTCAAAGAAACTAAGTCTGAGGCTCCAATAGTTCAGTCAATCCGTGTAGTCAATGAGTTTCCTGAAGTTTTTCTCAAAGATTTGCCAGGGGTATCTCCCGATAGGGAAATATAATTCGGTATCGACCTTCTCTCAGATACTCAGCCCATCTCTATTCCTCTATATAAAATAGATCTAGCCAAGCTTAAATAGTTAAAAGAGCAGCTTAAAGATCTCTTAGATAAAGGTTTCATAAGGCCCAATGTATCTCCATGGGGCATTCCCATCCTATTCATGCTAAAGAAAGATGGTTCTTTATGGATATGCATTGACTATCATCAGCTAAATAAAGTCACAGTCAAAAATAAATATCCTCTTTATAGAATTGATGACTTATTTGACCAACTCCAAGGTGAAAGTTATTTATCCAAGATAGAACTTAGATCTGTCTATCATCATCTTAGAGTAAGGGAATGTGATATTCCAAAAATAGCTTTCAGAACCCGTTATGGTCATTTTGAGTTTCTAGTCATGTCCTTCGGGATGACAAATTCCCCAGCAGCCTTTATGGACTTGATGAATAGAGTGTTTAAATAGTATTTAGACATGTTTTTCATAGTCTTTATCAATGATATCCTTGTCTATTCTCCTAGTGAGGATAACCATGCAGACTATCTTAGAATTGTGTTGCAAACTCTTAGAGAACACCAGTTGTTCACCAAATTCTGCAAATGTGAATTTTGTCTAATATCAGTAGCTTTTCTTGGTCATATCATTTCCTATGATGGTATTAGAGTTTATCGCTAAAAAATAGAAGTAGTAAAAAACTGGCCTAGACCTATCTCTCCATCAGACATCAGAAGTTTCTTGGGTTTAGCTGGCTATTATAGATTTTTTGTTGAGGGTTTTTCATCTATTGTATCCCCTATGTCTTGATTAACTCAGAATAAAGTTAAGTTTTAGTGGTTAGATTCTTATGAGAAGAGTTTTCAGGAGTTGAAAACCCAACTCACTTCAGCTCTAGTTTTAGTGCTACCTAATGGTATAGATAGGTTTATTGTCTATTGTGATGCTTTAATAATTGGTTTGGGTTGTGTTTTGATGCAGAGAGGTAAGGTTAAGCCTATGCCTCTAGACAGCTTAAACCTCACAAAAAGAACTACCCTACCCATGATCTTGAGTTAGCTGTTGTTGTTTTTGAATTGAAATTCTGGAGGTACTATTTTTATGGGTTGCATGCTGATGTATTCACGAATCACAAAAGTTTGCAATATGTGTTCACTCAGAGAGAGTTAAATATTCATCAGAGAAGGTAGTTAGAACTATTAAAAGATTATGATATGAGTGTGTTGTATCATCCAGGCGGCCAATAAAGTGGCAGACACCCTTAGTAGACTGTCTATGGAAACTGTTGCTCATATGGAGAATGATAAGAGAGAATTAGTTTTAGAAATGCACTGGTCAGCTAGATTGGGTGTAAGGTTGGTTGAATTAGATGAAGTGAATATTTGGGTTCAGAATAGTTTAGAATCTTCTCTAGTTTTTGAAGTGAAGGAGAAGTAGGATAAGGATCCTAATTTGGTCAAATTGAAGGGTTCAACTTATCAAGTGTGCAACTTGTCAACAGGTTAAGGTAAAGCACCAAAGACCTAGTAGCACATTGCAGGATATTGGTATTCCCACTTAGAAGTATGAAGAGTTAAACATGGACTTTGTGACAGGGTTACCCCATTTGCATCGTTAGCATGATTCGATTTGGGTTATTGTTGACAGATTGACCAAACCAGCCCACTTCTTGCCTGTTCACATGTCCTACATAACTAAAGATTATGCTAAGTTCTATATTAGATAGTTGGTTAGATTTCCCGAAGTTCCCTTTTCTATCATTTTAGATAGAGGTACTCAGTTTACCTCTCTATTTTGGAAAGCCTTTCAGAAGGGTCTTGGTACCCAAATTTATCTCAGTTTATCTTTTCATCTGCAAAAAGATGGTCAGGTAGAGAGGACCATTCAGACCTTAGAGGATATGTTAAGGGCATGTGTTCTTGATTTCAAAGGAAATTGGGATAACCACTTGTCTTTGATTGAGTTTGCCTACAATAACAGTTACTATTCTAGTATTCAGATGCTACCATTTGAGTCTCTTTATGGGCAGAGATATAGATCACCAGTCGATTGGTTCGATGTAGGTGAGACCACGTTGATTAGTCCAAATATGGTATTTGAAGCCATGGAGAAATTTCAATTGATTTGAGAGAGATTAAAAATAGCTCACAGTTGTCAGAAATCTTAAGCAGACATAAGAAGGATAGATATTAAGTTTGAAGTAGATGATCTTGTGTATTTAAAGGTTTCACCCATGATAAGGGTGAAGATATTTGGCATAAAGGGGAAGCTTAGTCCCCAATATGTAGGTCCCTACAGTATTTTGAGTCGTATGGGGAAGGTAGCGTATGAGCTTGAGCTACCTGCAAACTTGTCATCAGTTCACCTAGTGTTCCATGTGTCCTTATTGAAGAAGTGTATGGACAATTCAGCTGTCATAGTACCTCTAGAAAGCACAGATATTCAGAATAGTCATTCATACGAAGAACTTCCAGTAGAGATTCTTGATTACCAGATCCGTAGACTAAGGAACAAAGAAGTTCCCTTGGTCAAAGTTCAGTGGAAAAATCAATCCATTGAGGGAGCTACTTGGGAAGCAGAAATGCGAACCAAGTATCCTCACCTCTTCTCCACGAACTCAAATTCAGCCTAAGGTAATAGTCTTCCTTAATTCAGTGTTTTTCTAGTCTCAGATTCAGCCATGTGATTATCTTTATGTCAATTCATGCATTCGCAGATTAGATCAGTCACTCAGAATGTTTTAGATTCAGTTATGCAGTTTTGATTCAGTAGTGCATACTAGTATATAGACTCAGTTCCTCAATATCCTAAGTTTAACTAGCCTCATTCGAGGACAAATGTTCCCAAAGGGGAGATATTGTAATACCCCATACTTTTTTTAGTCCCGTTTAGCTCCTAGAATGTCAAGGTCAAATTTAAAAATGTATAACTCTTGATACGTGTATAATTTTCCAGCTATAGACCCACCAAATTGTAGATAATTGAATCATCTTTCCAACGATACTAATTTCACATAAATCCGATACTCGGTTGAGAAGTTATGGCACTTTTTGTGCAGAACAGTAAGCCAACGCAATATCACCGCATCACGGTGAAGTGCAGATTTGCAATTGTCCATTTTATAGTGAAGCACTGCAATTACGCCGCATAACGGTGAACACACAAATCCCATTCTTCCTTTCCAGTAGCTCACCGCGATTTGTCGGTATCGCACTAGAATTCTCGATGGGACAAACACCGCATCACAGTGGAGTGCAAATGACACTCGTCCTTTTCCAGTGATGCAAAGCGATTATGCCACATCGTGCTAGAGCCTAAAATGACAATTGCCCCTTTTCCAATTAGCCACCGTGATGGCGCCGCGTTATGGTAGGGTGCAAAATCAGGATTTCCAATTCCGAATTGATTTTTCCAAAGGGCAATCTAGTCTTTTCCCAAGCCCCCAAATCATGTAAAACACTAGATTAAACCTATTCTAAGCATTATACACTCATTATTTGAAAGATCCTTCACCAATAAACCCTAGAACTTTAATTTCAAAACCTCAAGAAATCCAAATTCCACCATTCTTTTTCCAAGATAACCCAAAATTCAAGATTTCCAATCCAAGAACTTCAAGATTCGATCTTCAAGAGCACAAATAGGAACTCAAAGTTCAAGCTTCTTCAATTATTCATCAATTAAGGTATGTGGGGGTTTTCAACAAGGATAATTCTTTCATCATTGTGTCTAAAAGTAGTTTTTGAAGTTAATTTCACATGAATATACATGAGTTTCAAATTAGGTTCATACCCAAATATTTTTATTTGAATATTATGATCCTACAAGTGATTTAGATGTTGAATTGCATGTCTACTTTCGTATTTTTTTGTAGTTGACATTAATTCCCAGATTTAGCATTGAATTATCAAGATTTTCATTGTTTAGTATGAAGTTTATGATGATTTGAGATGAAATTGATGCATGGGTTATTAGCCATAGTTTGAATGTTGATATTTCAAGAAGATTATGCTTTTAAGCATCCCATGATTAGTTATATTCAGATTTTTAACAAAGATTTGCTTTGGATCTAAACTTAGATATGGAATCCATACAGTTTATAGTAAATAAATTTACAAGAGGTTTTCATTTTAAACCCTTATACTAGCTTTAAAAGTGGATTTCCTATAGAATTAGCATTCAGATTAAAGGGAGTAGTAGTTAGCATCGAGTTGGGTATGTCACATGCCCCAGAACTATGAGCCAATGTAGGTTTATATAATTAGATTATTCTCATTTCTATATGGATGATAGTTACAGATGTGATCACTTAGATTAGGTTATACTCCTTGGAAAGTGTATGACACCTCTCCCCAACGTGACGTTTTCCCATAAGTGAACTAGACGTTGGACACCATGATAGCTCACATAGTGTATATCGGTTAGAAGAGCCTCCTTACAGAAAAGAGCAAAGAATAATAGAAAAGCTTTTAGCAAACGAAGTGTAAAGTTTTATAACTTTATTTAGATTTTGCTTTACATAAGACATCAGCTACTAGATTTCAGCTTTCAGTTTACAGATATAAAAGTGAGTCCTTTCTACACTTAGACTATATGATTTAAAGATAGAATACCAGTACAGCTTTTAGAACTAAGTGTTATGACTCACAAGATTTATACAGTATGTTTTATCACTCATGATTCATGATTTTAGCTTTTATATTATTCCAACCAATGTGAGTCTTTTATACTTAGCATGCATAAATTTACAAGTTTATATGAATATCGAGATATTATTTTACTTATGCATTCACCTCCATATACTCAGTACATTCTAGAAGTTTTGATCCGCATATACGTCTATGTGCTACATTATCTCATAATGTAGGTTCAGGTGCTCAGTTTTAGTAGCGTGAATGATTTCGAGCTTCTCCATCTAGATCCCGACAGTTGGTGAGTCCTCATAGTTTGGGGACCCAGATATTTAGATTTTCTAGCTTATTACAGTAGTTTATTTAGTAATTTCAGTCAGTTCGAGTCAGCTGGGAGTTTGTCCCAATGGCTCTCTAGTTATTAGTAGTCAAGGCTTGTCAGACTGCTAGATATAAATTTAGATTTTTAGTATTGCTTGTCCAAACTTTTGAGACAAATACTTTCAGATATTACGTTCAGGTAATTTCATCTTAGATCAGACAGACTTCTATTTTGATTTTATGTTTGTATTCTCTATTATGAGTTTCAGCCTTAGTAGAAGGCTTATAAGGTTAGCTTAAGGCTACTCGTAGTATTGAGCACACTGTGACACCTTGGGACCTATTTTTGGGACATTACAGAGTAAATTACTCCTAATGACAACTTAAATTTGTGACAGACCATGATACTTATGAACATTTTTTAGCATACTAGCTGAGTTGGTCATATGATTGGAAGCGATAGAATTAACAAGCCAAAAATTAGATATAAGATCATTACCTTGTAACCCCAAAGCTGAAAAGGCTGACATGATTATTTGTCTTACCATTTTAGGAGTTAGAACTTGTCCCAAAGATGAGTTCTTAGTAGTGAAACCATTTATCCCAATTTGAAAAGTATTGACCTTACGATTTTGACATTGTGTGGAACACTTTTTGATAATGTGTGATTGTATAAAACTTCCTTCCACAATTGCTAGCAATATGACCATATTCCTTGCAACTGTAACATTGAGTTCTAGTCATATCCCTACCCTTTTCTTTACCTTGGGCAACAAATACAACAACATCATCATCAATTTGCTTGAAAGCATTTTGTGTGACAAAACACTTCTCTTCATGGAGTAATTACCTAAAATAAACATCCAAGGAGAGAGATGGGTCATGATTCATCAAATTAGAGCGAACACTCTCAAACTCAAAATGTAACTTCATTAAAAATTGGTCTCATTTTCTTTGCTTATGAATTTCCTGAATTATAGAAAGAGATTCAGTAGGTATGTTGGCATAAACAATATTTGTAAATTCAACCCATAAATTTTGCAATCTAGAAAAATAATCTTTTATGGATTGATCTCCTTTAGACTAATTAGCAATTTCATACTCTAATTAAAAGCGTCTTGGGCTATTGTCTTGGTAGTAAACCTTTTGTAAATAATCCCACATGGCCTTAGCAGTGTTGTATGGCCTGAGATTAAGAACAATAAGAGGTTTAATTGACCCCAAAAGCCATGTCATCACCCGAGCATCCTTAATCTTTCATTCATCTAACTTTGTAGGATCAGTACGAGCATGGTCACTTCCATCTATATGCCTATGTAGTTCTTTTTTAGTGAAAAATAAATGAAATTGAAATTTTTGGGAAGAATAATTTTTTCAAGTGAAGCTAACATTAAAGGATTCAAATTGATGTGAAGCCATGTTCTTGAATAGCTATAAAAACTAGAAACACTATAACTAAAGAAAAAAATCACCAGAATGACCAAGATAAAATGTCCAAGATGTTGACGAACAGTCAACACAACCAAAATTTTCAAAGAAAAAAATTGAAATGAACTAAGATGGACTCTATGAAACTAGACAGCCAAGAGAAGGCTCTAATACCATGTATAATTTGTATTGAATTCCTCTCAATATTGAGAGTCTTGCCATTAAATAGAGAGTATTCAAAGATTACATCCCTAAAGATCTATCTTCCTATACCTAAAGATTAGCTTTTCTATCCCTCTAAATCCGCTACTATCCCGCCAAATCTGCTCTACTATAATCACTATTACTCTACTAAATTAAATCTCTGCAATTACACTAATATACAATAATATATAATTACATTAATATATACAAAATTTACTAGCTTTCCATCATGCTAATAAAGAATTCCTCATTTAGGAAGACCTAGTAGCTCAGGATCTTTAAGTTTCATGTTTGTGCCTTTGATCACATACTTTGTCAGTTCGAAGGCTCATACTCGATCCGCTTTCATTGGATACAAGGACTTCGTTCGCTCACGACTTAGTTCGCCCATGAAACTGTGAACATATGCCTCCCTTTCAAATTATACATATATGACCTAGGGTTTATCTTTTTTTTTGTACACAAATTCCAAAACATTTTAGCCAACAACAACAATAACAACATACCCAGTGAAATCCAAAAAGTTGGTTCTGGGGAGGGTGATCTGTTACTTGTTACCTATTCTCATTGGGAGGTTACATGTATTAGTCGAGGTACGCACAAGCTATCCTGGACACCATGTTATCCAAAAAAATTACATTTTGAGGGTTAAATCATTTTGTTTAAATGCATTATGTACTTTAAGTTTGCCAATGGTGAATTTACTATAATTTACTATTGTTAATAATATTCAAGGTGTTTTTATATTTTAAATCAATGTATGGTGTGAAGTCTTCTTAGCATTACATATTCGTAGTCATATACATTTTCCACTCTGCAACATGCATTATTTTTAGAAAGATCCCATCAATAAACACAAGGAAAAAGAAAGTTGACTTACAAGTTTTTTTAGATCTATATTTCAAGCCTCTGAAATTTACCCTTTATATTTTGAATTTTCTCCAAGTAATATTTGACTTATTCCTCCCCTTGAGAAAATGACTCAATGAATGGTAACTCACATCAATACACAAACGTACTCTTAACTTAGCCTCAATTGACATTTATGCCACCAAATTTGGATGTACACAAGTAAGAACTTAAAGTCTTAAACTATTATAAAGTTAAAAAATTAGACACACGTAACTTACTTGGCAAGCCTCACACGATTTGACATGTAGGCAGCGTGCACATCGCGTGATTTACCAAGTAGAATGCGTGTGTCTACTTGTTCAACTTTATGATGTTTAAATGTCTATTATTTTCAATATTTTTGGGTACAATAATCTGTATATATTCAATAACAACTTCAACACAAGTTCAAGTCTAAGACAAGAACACTTATGAAGTTCCTTAACACCTTCAATATAAGATTATGATAATTTATCCAAAAAGTATGTTATATTTCAGAAAAGAGATTAAATAAAAATGTAAAGCCAAGTACCCTGACTTCACGAAGTGCCCTTAAGAAATAATTCCCCTCACTGTACCTGAGGTTTTGAAATCTTTCTCCCAGGATAAAATGGCTTTCCACCCAACAATAATGGTACCTTAAATAATTGGATTCGTCGAACTCACTTAATAGCATAATGATCACACAAAGTTTTCGTATAGAAGAAGAGTGTTTTTGCTATCAAAAATCATATCTCTACCTGAAAAATATATCAGGTATTTATAGCCTTTAATGTGTCCTTTTAGAAAGGATTCATTGGTTCAGCAGAAAGGCACCTATTCAGTACATTCGTGTCAACTATGCCAAGTCTGTGCTGGACCTGTGGCTACAGGTGACACTATCTGATTCTAGTTAGCATTTGCAATGCACCTGTGCCCGCAGGTCATCAAAGTGCACGCACAGATCGCCTAATAGCACAAAATAGTGTGCCTTTTACCTCAAAGGGTCGCATTCCTTTGAGATACGTTGCGTATGTATTTATATGGCATTCGAAATATGCCCGTACTTGGAGATAAACAATTCTATCAGATTTTTGGATTAACATTTCACTTGTAAAACAAGTTTCAAATAAAATTCTTCAAAAAAGATAGATCTCATCGATCGATCATTTGCCAAATCCAAATTCGAATCCAAATCTGAAACCGAAGCCGAGCCGAGTGAGCGACGACAACGACGATACATGGCACCACCTTATTCTTGCCTCACTATCTATGTAGAGTTAATGTTCCTCATTATAAACAATTACAAGTTCCCTTCTTCCACCAATGTGGGAGAATTAGTGAACTTTTCATTATAAGAGTACACTTTCCATTTTGGTTACTCTATTTCCCTCCACTATTTTTCCTTCTATTATCCATTCACACATACACATTGGATCCAACAATCCCCCATATGAATGGTAATGGCTATTGTTTGAAGAATTTACAGATAAGCATGTGATCATTTAGCAAAGACTAATTGCATCTGGTTAAGTAGGTTTCCCTTTGAACTTTCCGTAGTGAACATGCATCGGATGCACTCGATCAATCGGTATATTTTATATCATTTAGCCGTCGAGCTCTAATGTACACCTAGACAACATATTTCACACAACTAGCCTTTTACTGTTTATGGTTCTCACAGTTTTGTTCTATTCATCCATGAACACATCCTGGTTTCATGAGAGCTTAGAGAATAGGCCTTTACTAACATTCTCCTTGAAGCATCTTTCACTTTTCCCTCACATAGGTGATTTATAAACGTTCAATCCTGTAGATTAAATTATTTGGTAAAATCTGCCAAATTTATATAATCATTAAAAGACTTTTCACCTAATGTCTTATCCTTGTTTACTAAACATTGTCTACATTATGAGAATGGATTGGGTAATTGAAAATGTTGAACCTCTCAGACACAACTTTTTTTGATCTCTTAGAACCTAGATCTTGGGATCTTTAGTCTTCTAGGTAGATTTACCGCTATGTTGAATTGTCCTAGGCCCTAAACCCATTCCTTTGGATGTTTTATCCACTCCTTCTCTAGATAGGCCTTTTGTAAGTGGATCCGACACATTATCCTTTGACTTTACATAGTAAAAGTAATAATTCCACTATAGAGAAGTTCTCTAATGGTATTATGTCTCCATCTTATGTGATATGATTTACCGTTGTACATCATTCTCCCTGCCCTACCTATTGCCGCTTAGCTATCACAGTGAATACATACTGGTGCTACTGGTTTGGGCCAATAAGGAATATCTTCCAAGAAATTCCAGAGTCATTCTGCTTCTTCACCAGCTTTATCAAATACACTAAATTCAGATTCTATTATAGAGTGAGCAATACATGTATGTTTGGATGATTTCCAAGAGACCGCTCCTCCACCAATGGTAAATACATATCCACTTGTGGATTTTACTTCGTTCGATCCGGTGATCTAATTTGCATTACTATATCCTTCAAGTACCAGGGGATATTTATTATAATGCAAAACATAGTCTTGAGTGTATTTAAGATACCCCAAAACTCTTTTCATTGCCATCCAATGAGTTTTTTTGGGATTACTCGTGTACCACCTAAACTTACTAATAGTGCATGCTATTTCTAGTCATGTACAATTCATTATATACATTAAACATCTCAATACTCTTGTGTACTCCAATTGTGAGTCACTTTCACCTTCATTCTTTCAAAATGCAAAGCTCACATCCAATGGAGTCTTGGCAATACCGAATTCCACATACTTAAATTTTTCAAGTACCTTTTCGATATAATGAGACTGAGACAATGCCAACCCTTGTGGATTTCTATGGATTATTATTCCTAAGATCATATCCGCAACTCTAAGGTCTTTTATATAGAACTTGCTGTTGAGTATTTGTTTTGTTGCATTTATGTCTGAAATATCTCTACTTATGATCAACCTATCATCCACATACAAACAAATAATGACTTGGTGATTTGAAGTGTCTTTAATGGAAACACATTTATCACATTCATTTATCTTGAACCCATTTGCCAACATGATTTGGTCAAACTTTAGATGCCCTTGTTTAGGTGCTTGATTTCGTCCATACAATGACTTTATAAGCTTACACACCTTATTCTTTTTTTCCCGGAATGACAAAACCCTCAGGTTGTTCTATGTAAATTTCTTCCTCAAAATCTCCATTAAGGAATGCTCTTTTCAGATCCATTTAATAGATTTCAAGACCATACACTACTGCCAAGGCAATTAATATTTGAATCGACATTATCCTTATTACTCGTAAGTTTGTATCAAAGTAATCAAGGCCTTCATTCTGTTTGAAGCCTTTTACTACAAGTCTTGCATTGTATTTGTCAATAGTACCATCCACTTTTATTTTCCTTTAGAAGATCTATTTAGAACCTAAAGGTTTATTTCTGGAGGAAGATCAACCAAATCCCACGTATGATTGCTTTAGATTAAATCAATCTCACTATTGACTGCCTTTTTCCAAAAATATAGATCTGAAGATGTCATTGCTTCTCTAAACGTTTGAGGCTCATTTTCTAAGAGAAATGTTATAAAATCCAATCCAAATGAAGTTGATGTTCTTTGACGTGTACTACATCTTCAATTCTCATCATCATGTACATTCTTACCTGATTTATCTCGAGGTCATTTAGACTCCCACTAGACTGTTCATGTCTAGTTTTATACGGATAAATGTTTTCAAGAAATTTGGCATTATCTGATTTAATTACCGCATTTTCATTAATATTTGAATGTTTGGATTTATGAACCAAAAACCAATATGCTTTACTACTTTTAGCATATCCTATGAACACGCAGTCCACCGTCTTATCTCTTATCTTAACCCTTTAAGGCATAGGAACTTGGAACTTCGCTAGACACCCCCACACTTTGAAATATTTCAGGTTGGGTTTCCTTCCTTTCCATTTTTCATAAAGAATTGATTGTGTCTTACTATGGGGAACTCTATTGAGTATTCGATTGGCTATAAGGATAGCCTCCCCCCACAAGTTTTACGATAAACCTGAACTTATAAGTAAGGCATTCATCATTTTTCTCAAAGTTTGATTTTTTCTTTCCGCAATTCCATTAGACTGAGGTGAATATTAGTCCATAGTTTGATGGACAATTTCATTTTCTACTCATATTTTGAAGATGGAAGATTCTTATTCTCTGCCCCTATCACTTCTTATAGTTTTGATCTTTTTCTCTAACTAATTTTCAACTACAATTTTGTATTGCCTAAACGCATCTACTGCTTCATCCTTACTATTTAGCAAGTAGACATAACAATATCTAGTGCAATCGTCAATAAAATTTATGAAATACTTTTTCCCATCTCATGATTGTGTTGACTTTATATCACAAATGTAAGTGTGTATTAAGTCTAAGGGATTGGAGTTCTTTCAACATACTTATACGGATCTTAGTAGACTTTGATTCCACAGATGTTTGACACTTTGATTTATTGCACTCAAAGTTTTGCAAAACTTCTAAGTTAATCAGTTTTTGTAATATTTTGTAATTAACATGGCCTAATCGTTTATGCCACAAATCGTAAGACTCAAGAAAGTAAGAAGAAATTGAACTTTTATTGATTTCAACATTCATTACATTCATTTTGAATAGATCTTGATTGAGGTAGCCTTTTCCTACATACACTTCTCCTTTACTAAGTACAATTTTTTTGAAAACAAATACACATTTGAATCTATTTTTGTTTAGAAGTGAAACAAAAATCAAGTTCTTTCATAACTCCAGAACATACAAGATATTGTTGAGTGTCAACACTTTGCCTGAAGTTATTTTCAAGTAGACTTTTTCTGTTTCTTCTACTTTTGTAGTAGTGGAGTTAGCCATGTAGATTTTTTTTCTCCTTGAGCTAGAGCGAACGTTGAAAAAAAATCCTTATTAGCACAAACATAGTGGGTGGCACCAGAATCCATCCACCATTCACGAGGATTTCCCACCAAGTTGTATTCAAAAATCATAACACACAGATTATCCATTTATTTCTTGGACTCAGACAAATTTGCTTGGTCCTTTTTCTTGCCTTTCTTAGGGGCCTGACAATCTGTTGATTTGTGTCCAATCTTGCCACAGCTGAAGCACTTTCCCTTGAAATTCTTCTTGGGTTGATTGCTTTCATTTCTAGCTTTCTTTCACTTTTTAGAGTTGTTTAGGTCATCTTCTACAATGTTTTCTCCATTCATTGCATAATTTCCTCTTGACCTTGTTTCCATAGCCTTATTATCTTCTTCAATGCATAGTCGTACAATCAGATCTTCGACTGACATCTCCTTACATTTGTGTTTCAAATAGTTCTTAAAGTCCTTCGACATAGGTGGTAGCTTCTCTATTATTGCAGTTACTTGAAATGCTTCATTCAAGATAAAACCTACAATAAAGTTCATGTGAATAATAAGAAGATTTTTAAATTGTTCAACTAAGGTATTTGTCAAAATCATACCTTTCGCAAGGAGATCATGGATGATCACTTGCAGTTCCTGCACTTGGGAAAAACAGACTTATTGTCTATTATTTTATACTCCAGGAATCTTGCAAAGAAGAACTTTTTAGTTCTGGCATCCTCTATCTTGTACATCCGTTCTAGCGCTCCCCGTAACTCTTTTACTGTCTTTGTTCCACTATACACATTGCAGAGATCATCTTGGAGACCACTCAAGATGTAGTTCCTGCAAAGGAAATCTGAGTGTTTCCAAGCCTCCACAATCACAAATCACTCTTTTTCAGAGGTTCCCTCAGGCACCTTAGGAGCTTTCTCAAATGTGAACCTTTCAAGATAAAGAGTTGTGAGGTAGAAGAACATTTTTTGCTACCACCTCTTGAAGTTAATATCCGCGAACTTTTTGGGTTTCTCCACTGGTGTCATTGCTGGTGGAGTATTTGTACGACTTGATGTGGCAATAATAGTTACCCCCACAGTCATTGTAGCATCTTGCACTTGACTATGATTAGTCATTTTCCTATCACAACAAGACAGTACCTTTAGTATATCGAAATACTTGTTAAAAAGTTGCAGCAACTTTAAGCACCTCTTGTCTCTTTTTTAACGATGAGGTTTTTATGACTTCCAATTTTCAACCGGATGATCTTTAACTTGTGATGACGATTTTATGTCTTCAAATCACTAGTTAAGTTCAAAAGGAGTAGAAGCTTAAAGCTTTAATCTCCTAAAAACAAGCAAAACCGATTCCAAAAGGTTATTCCTTAAGATTGTTATTTTCAATATTTTCGGATACAAGAATCTGTATATATTCAACAACAACTTCAACACACGTTTAAGTCTAAGACAAGAACACTTATGAATTTCCTTAACACCATCAACACAAGATTATTAATAATCTATCCAAGAAGTATGTTATATTTTAGAAATGAGATGAAATAGAAATGTAAAGACAAGTCCCCCGACTTCATGGAGTGTCCTTAAGGAATAATTTCCCTCACTATACCCGAGGTTTTGGAATCTGTAATGCCCTAGATTCTGAACCTCGGATGCTATACGGTGATTATGACCCCGAAGGACCATAAGCTAACCCATGACTGATATCTATAACTGAGCACTGAATAATACATCGTAAAATGCAGAAAACTGGTAGAAAACTTGCCATAAGGTTCAATACTAAAATAAAACTAAATAAAGTATAACAATACCAAAACTTAAACAACTATCTGAAAGTACTCTAGTCTGAAAAAGCCTCTAAACAGTCTAAATAAGGAGTTGATGGGACAATCCCCCAACTAACTCCATCTACTAAAATGCTAAATCTAATGCAATAATAAAATAAGGAACACCTTTAAATGATGAGGACTCACTGCTAAGTCTACTACTGCTGGCTGAATCTAAACTGCTAAGGGTGGTCGGGATCCCGTGCTTCTGAACCTATGGTATAAGACACCATAGCGCAAGTGAAAAGTAGGTATCAGTACATGAGAATATACTGGTATGCTAGATGAGGTAAGGCTGAATATAATAGTTCTTATGTATAAACTGTAACTGACTATGTAACATGAACATGACTGAGTGAGAATGCAGGCATGAGTGTATAAACTATAATTGAAATCGTAGTATCACTGAGTACTGAATTCTAACTGGATTTCTGATAACTGAGTCTGTTGATACTAATATTTGATTGACTGAAGCTGAGATCAGGCCTATCTAGTGGGTGATCTCTAAATCTACTAATAATGAAAATGATTGACTGAATCTAAGATCAAGCCTATTTAGAGGGTGATCTCTGAATCTATAGAACTATCTAAGTTCTTTACTGAGCTGAGTGACTGTGTCTAATAATCTTAATTTTTGTAATACTGATCTAAGTTCTATTCTGAAGACTGAAACTAAAATTGTGGGAGGTAGTCATCTAACCGACAAGCCTCTTTCTAAACTAATTAGGGTCCAACCTGTAACCCCAGCTAGAAGGGTGTTAGTACCATGCCACGAGAAAAGACAACTGCTATGGAGTCAGTACTAATCTAATGGGTGACACCTAAGATCAGTCCTAAACTAACGGGTGATATCTGAGTATGTCAATCCTATCTAACGGGTGACATCTCATACCTACGCTAGCTATGTAGTTCTATAACTTAGGGATTTCTTCTAGGGACCCAGTCCTCACTAACAATTATACCCCCATCCCTAGGCTCGCTCAGTGCTAAATCCTACTCCTAACTGAAAGACACTGAACTGATTTCCTAGTTCATACTAGGCCTGACTAAGCTGTTATTGATCATACTATTTAATTGAACGGAACTGAGTTACTAAGTTATCCTAAGTTCTGTAACTGACTGAGTTTTACTGATTGTGGCAAGACTAAGATTATCTTAAAACTGATACTGGCTCTAGGCACACAACTAAATTATCGGGTATTAAATACCTGTAGGATTCGATAGCATGGATAATATAAAGCATGACAATTCTTGAATAACATGACAATGGTCTATCATTCACAATACAATCAATGAGACATTTCACCTAGCACTTGAAAGCCATAAACTTGTAAATGTATAGAGAAGCATATTAATGTCTCATGATTCATTCAATAAGTCTTTTCATCAAATACTTGACATGCATTAATTTATACATAATTGGGAATTTCTTGTCAACATGCTATAATGACTCTGTCTCATTCACATAGGCCTTTTATCAAACATATAGGGAGCATGCTTTTGTCATACAACAATCAATACATCTAAATCATCATGTCTACATCAACTCACTTGAAAATTTAAGGGTTTATCATGAATATTATGTAAGTCATCACATACTAGGATCAAATCTTGAAACTTGTAATCTAAGACATGAATCAACACCCAACAACAACATGAACATGAATGTCAATTCACATAATTCATGAAAACTCATAAATATATAATATTTGAATTTAGAAAAAGGATTCTTAAACTTCATGGGTGGAAAGGACCCATGAATCAACGTCTAACATACCTTAATACTTGACTTTAAAAAGATTGACGGGTGAAATTCTTGAGTTTCAAGTCTTGAACTAAGAACCCTATTGCTTGTTCTTGAGAGAATTCGAGAGAAAACAAGTGTACTTTGGTGAATAATGGCTGAATCTCGTGTTTTAGGGCTATATAGGGGTGGGAAAAAGACTGAAATAACCCTGGGGCTGCGGTTGTTTTAATGAATGGAAACTGGGTACTGACGTGCTGGTCGACACGCCGCTTCATTGGGACCGACGCGATAGCCAACACGCCACATCGACATCGTGTTGGCTCATTAGAAATTGCGTTGAGCTGAGGAACATTTTATCTGTTGATGCAATGGATGATGTGATGTGCCAACATCGCGTTGACTCACTGTTTTGGACACTAGAACTTGGTCTAAACGAGGTTCAAAAAATCTGAACTCATCCGGAATTCCTACTGACATCCTTGATCATGAATTAACTAAGATATAGACATTTAAAGGACTTTAAGGTCTCGAAATGAGATTGCCAACTTTCGAAGGCTAAAAATAAACTGTGTGAAAACTTAGCTAGAATTTTCTAAGTCTAGGACCCCTTGGCAAGCATTAATGAATTGAATTAATCTTAGGATTTTATGAGGTCTTACAATATTTCCCCCTTGGGAACATTCGTCCTCGAATAAGACCGACTAAGCTGAGATTTTTGATAGACTGAACTTATTACTGTACATGAACATCTGAAGCATGACTATATAACTAACGTTACTATTTTACTGAATTTTCATACTAGACAAGCATATCTAATGCATGGATACTTGACTCATGAATGCATGACTGAATATGCAATGGTGACTGATATTGAGTTTGTAAGGAAAATTTGAGTGTGAAAATGATGGGTTTGAGGACATGAAAGTATCGGGGAAATCATAGGGTATCTTAATCTTAGGACACTATATCCCTCAAAGAATGCTTACTTCACTGAGATACTGGGGCGATGCACAAGGCACCTACGAACTGAATCATGACTGAATATCTGGGATCTAAAACCAATGCATGATTCATGAACTGAGCTAAACTCACAACTACTAGGATGTTCTATCTAGGAATAGTTATATTCCTGAGATTTCTAATAATATGAGTAGATGGAAAGATGGAAAAAACAAACCATATAAATTTGACTGCTTGATTGCTAAACTGAATTATGGCTTTACTAACTGACTCAAGCTAAAACCTTAAGCTCAAATGGGAGCAAAGGATCTAACAAAGTATATCATAAAGATAAAAGACTGATAACATACCCTAATCTATGTTAGGGGAATTTTCCTGATCATGGCTAACCTGAAGTGCATAAAATCTATTCTGACGTTGACCACTAGTTGTACTGGAAGTTACGCCCTACTGATGCAAATATTTACCCCTATGAGCCAAAACTCTACACTCCCATAGCCTGTGGCCTGGCTTACCACATCTAAAACATACCTCGCTGCCTGCTCTACATGTACCTAGGTGATTCCTACCACACTCTTCACAAAAAGGATAGGTATGATCACTTCTCATGCTACCTTGGGTTTTGGAGCCTGACACCCCATCATGACTGTCATTCCTAAACTTTGGTACTAGTGCACTAGCTGAAGATAGAGCTAGGACTGAAAACTTTTGAATATGCTGAGAACGATTACCACCCTGTGACCCTGGCTAAGAAAAACTAAAACTACCTGTTTTGGGTCTCTTATTTACTCTCTCTCTCTTTTCTTGGCTTTCTCTGCCTCAATCTACTGAGTGTGCATCATAAATTTAGAAAGATCCAAGTCTCTGTTGAGCATAGCATTCCTACACTCCTTAACCACCAACCCAAACACACCGGTCACAAACCTACTCATGCTTGCTTTAGGGTCAGTCATCTGATCAGGGGCATACTTAGACAAATGGTTGAACTTGAGGCAATACTCCTTCACTGCCATAGAGCCCTGCCTTAGGTTCATGAAATTTTCTATCTTAGATTCCCTCTTCTCAAGTGGGAAAAACTTGTCTAAGAACTTATCCTGAAATCTCTGCCAAGTCATGGGAGCCACATCCTCCACTCTATTATTCTTCCATATCAGTACCCAATCATAAGCAACATCCTTCAGCCTATAGGATGCCAACTCTACACTCTTCTCTTAAGACACATGCATAATTTGGGTGATCTTCTTTACCTCATCAAGATAAAGCTGTGGGTCCTCACCTACCTTTGACCCAAAGAATTTTGGTGGGTTCATTCTCATAAAATCTTTGATTCTAGCTGTAGCTAAATCCTCATCTTGCTGAGGTAGGGCTGCAGCCTGATGGTTACCCTGAATATTTGTTTTCACATCTTGGGCTAGAGCTTGAAAAGCTGCCCGAAACTCTACATGTTACACATTCTCATTCAAAGGATCTATGGTCTGAGGTGGATGGTCATAATTTCTATGGGCATTAGCTCTGCGAAGAGGCATGTTATGTAAATGAAAGAAAGAAACAAATTATACTGAGGGTTTTACTGGAGCTCATGCTCACTCGCATGATATGAATACTAAAAGAAGGGAAACTATTCCTAAAACATCCCATAACCTCCTATACATAAATGTGGTGCACAACACACCCATGCATAAGACTCTACTAGATGCGACTTTTCAGACTTCCTAGGACACTGTTGAACCTTAGGATCAAATACCAAGTTTGTGATGCCTCGGATTCTGAACCCCAGATGCTACACGGTGCTTATAATCCCGAAGGACCATAATCTAATCCATGAATAATATCTGTAACTGAGCACTGAATAATATACTGTAAAATGCAGAAAACTAGAAAAAAATTATCATAAGGTTCAATACTGAAATAAAACTGAATAAAGTATAACAATACCAAAACTAAAACAACTGCCTGAAAGGACTCTAGTCTGAAAAAGCCTCTAAACTATCTAAATAAGGAGTTGATGGGAAATCCCTCAGCTAACTCCATCTACTGAAATGCTAAATCTAATGCAATAATAAAATAAGGAACATCCTTGAATGATGAGGACTCACTGCTAATTCTACTGCTGCTGGATGAATCTGAACTGCTAAGGGTGCTCGGGATCCTGTGCTTCTAAACCTATAGTATAAGACACCATAGCATAAGTGAAAAGTATATGTCAGTACGTGAGAATGTACTAGTATACTAGATGAGGTAAGGCTGAATGCAAGGGTTCATATGCATGAACTATAACTGACTACGTAGCATGAACATGACTGAGTGAGAATGCATGCATGAGTGCATAAACTATAATTGAAATCATAGTATCACTGAGTACTAAATTCTAATAACTGGATTTCTGATAATGGAGTCTACTGATACTAATATTTGATTGACTGAAGCTGATATTAGGCTTATGTAACGCCCTAAATCTGGTACCCAAAATGCCACATGGTGATCATGACCCCGAAGAACCATAAGCTAACCCATGACTGATATCTATACTTGAGCATTGCATAATATACCATATAAATATGGAATAAAAGGCTGAAAGGCCATAAGGTTCAAATGTCTAATAAAATATAACATCTGGAAATACAATATAAATAAAAGGCTCAAAGGCTCTAAGGATAAAATCGCTAGCTCGACGGTCCGTCAGCCAGGCCGTTGCTTCTGGGCAGTTCTGATAGTTCTCTGTAAAATGTCCATAACTTTTTACTCTGACACCAGATTTGGATGAAATTGGTATCATTGGAAAGATAATTCAATTTTCCATATGATAACAAGTCGAAATTAGGAAAATTCTATATGATTTAAACATTAATCATTTGGGAAGTCATCACTAACTCTTCTGGAGACTAGATTTGACTTAAAGAAAGTTTGGGGTATTACAGCCTATCTAGCAGGTGATCTCTGAATATACTGATAATGAAAATGATTGACTAAATCTGAGATCAAGCCTATATAGCAGGTGATCTCTGAATCTATAGAACTATATAAGTTATTTACTGAGTTGAGTGACTATATCTAATAGTCCTGATTTCCATAATATTGATCTAAGTTCTATTCTAAAGACTGAGACTAAAACTGTGGGAGATAGTCATCTAACCGACATTCCCCTTTCTAAACTAATTGGGGTCTAACCTATAACCCCAGCTGGAAGGGTGTCAGTACTATGCCATGGGTAAAGAAAACTGCTAAGGAGTCAGTCTTAATCTAATGGGTGACCCCTGAGATCAGTCCTAAACTAGCGGGTGATCTCTGATTATGTCAGTCCTATCTAACGGGTGACATCTCATACCTATATTGGCTACGTAGTTCTAGAATTTAGAGATTTCTTCTAGTGACCCAATCCTCACTAATGGGTGTGGACCCATCCCTAGGCTCGCTCGATGCTAAATCCTACTCCCAATTGAAAGACACTGAACTAAATTCCTAGTTCATATCTATTACTGATTGTACTATTTAACTAAACTGAACTGAGTTACTAAGTTATCCTAAGTTCTGTAACTGACTGGGTTCTACTGATTGTGGCATGACTAAGATTGTCTTGAAATTGACACTGTCTCTAGGCATACAGCTAAATTATCAGGTATTAAATACCCTCTGGACTCGATAGCATGGATAATATAAAGCATGACAATTCTTGAATAACATGACAATGGTCTATCATTCATAATACAATCAATGAGGCATTTTATCTAGCACTTGAAAGTCATAAATTTATAAATGTATAGAGAAGCATATTAATTTCTTATGATTCATTCAATAAGGTCTTTCATCAAATACTTGGCATGCATTAGCTTATACATAATTGGGGATTTCTTGTAAACATACTACAATGACTATATCTCATTCACATAGGCCTTTTATCAAACATATGGGGAGCATGCTTTGGTCATGCAATAATCAATACATCTAAATCATCATGGCTACATCAACTCACTTGAAAATTTAAGGGTTCATCATGAATATTATGTAAGTAATCACATACAATGATCAAATCATGAAAATTGTAATCTAAGACATGAATCAACACCCAACAACAACGTGAACATGAATGCCAATTCACATAATTCATGAAAACTCATAAAGTATAATCTTTGAATTTAGATAAAGGATTCTTGAACTTTATGGGTGGAAGGGACCCATGAATCAATGTCTAACATACCTTAATACTTGACTTTAAGAAGATTGATGGTGAAATTCTTGAGTTTCGAGTCTTGAACTAAGAACCCTAATGCTTGTTCTTGAGAGAATTTGAGAGAAAACAAGTGTACTTTGGTGAGTAATGGCTGAATCTCGTGTTTTAGGGCTATATAGGGATGGGAAATATAGTGAAATAACCCTGGGGTTACGACTTTTTTAATGACTGGAAACTGGGTACCAACGCGCTGGTCGACGCACTGCATTATTAGGACCAACGCGATAGCCGACGTGCCATGTCGACATCGCATTTGCTTACTGGAAATTGCCTCGAGCTGAGGAACATTTTATCTGTTGATGCAATGGACGACGTGACACACCAACATCACGTTGACTCACTGTTTTGGACACTAGAACTTGGTCTAAACGAGCTCTGAAAAATTTGAAACTCGTTTGAAATTTCTATTGATATCCTTGATCATGAATTAACCAAGAAATAGAAATTTAAAGGACTTTAAGGTCGCAAAATGAGATATCCAACTTTCGAAGGCCAAAAATAAACTAAGTCTGAAAACTTAGCTAGAAATTTCTAAGTCTTGGACCCCTTGGCAAGCATTAAATCGAATTAAGCTTAGAATTTTGTTGGGTCTTACAAAATCTTCCTCCCAAGATAAAATGGTTTTTAACCTAACTATTGCGGTACCTCAAATAATTAGATTTGTTTAACTCACTAATAACTTAATGATCACATAGAGTTTTTGTATAGAAGAAGAGTATTTTTACCATCAAAAATTATATCTATACCTGAGGAATATATCAGGTATTTATTGCCTTTAATGTGTCCTTTCATAAATGATGCATTGGTTCAGCATAAAGGCATATATTCAGTACAGTCGCGTCACCTGTGCCTAGTTTGTGCTGGACCTGCACCCAGTCTGCGCTGGACCTGCACCCAGTCTATGCTGGACCTGCACTGAAACTGCGGTTGCAGGTGATACTGTCTGAATTCTAGTGAGCATCTGTGCTGCACCTGCGCTCGCAGGTCATTGAATTGCATGTGCAAATTGCTCAAGCTTTAATGTACATCTAGACAACACATGTCACATAACTATCCTTTTACTGATTATGGTTCCCATGATTTTGTTCTTTTCATCCATGAACACGTTCCGGTTTCATGAGAGCTTAGAGAATAGGCCTTTACTAATATTCTCCTTGAAGCGGCTTCCACTCCGCCCTCACATAGGTGATTTCTAAACGTTCAATCCTGTAGATTAAACTATTTGGTTAAATATGCCAAATTTAGATAATCATTAAAAGACTTTTCACCTTAAGTCTTACCTTTGTTTACTAAACATTATCTACATCATGAGAATGGGTTAGGTAATTGACAATGTTGAACCTGCCAAACACAACTTTGTTTGATCTCTTTAAACCTAGATCTTAGGATCTCCAGTCTTCTAGGTAGAGTTACCACCATGTTGACTTGTCCTAGGCCTTAAATCCATTTCCTTGGATGTTTTATCCACTTTTTCTCTAGATAGGCCTTTTGAAAGTGGATCTGACACATTATTCTTTGACTTTACATAGTCAATAGTGATAATTGCACTAGAGAGAAGCTCTCTAATGGTATTATGTATCCATCTTATGTGATGAGATTTACCATTATAGATTATTCTCCCTACCCTACCTATTGTCGTTTGGCTATCACAGTATATACATACTGGTGCCATTGGTTTGGACCAATAAAGAATATCTTCCAAGAAATTCCAGAGCCATTCTGCTTCTTCATCGACTTTATCCAATGCGATAAATTTAGATTCCATTGTAGAACGAGCAATACATGTCTATTTGGATGATTTTCAAGAGACCTCTCCTCCACTGATAGTAAATACATATCCATTTATGAATTTTACTTTGTTTGATTCGGTGATCCAATTTGCATCACTATATCCTTCAAGTACTGCAGGAAATTTATTATAATGTAAACTATAGTCTTGAATGTATTTAAGATACCCTAAAACTTTTTTCATTGCCATCTAATGAGTTTTATTTGGATTACTCGTTTACCGACTCAACTTACTAATAGCGCATACTATGTCTGGCTGTGTACAATTCATTATATACATTAAACATCCCAATACTCTTGCGTACTCCAATTATAAGTCACTTTCATCTTTAGTCTTTCAAAGTTCAAAGCTCACATCCAATGGAGTCTTGGCAATATCGAATTCTATATACTTGAATTTTTCAAGTACCTTTTCAATATAATGAGACTGAGACAATGCCAACCCTTGTGGAGTTCTATGGATTCTTATTCCTAAGATCACATCCGCAACTCCAAGGTCTTTCATATTGAACTTGCTCTCGAGCATTTATTTAGTTGCATTTATATCTGAAATGTCACTACTGATGATCAACATATCATCCACTTACAAACAAAAAATGACTTGGTGATTTGGAGTGTCTTTAATGTAAACACATTTATCACATTCATTTATCTTGAACCCGTTTGCCAACATGATTTGTTCAAACTTTGCATGCCCTTGTTTAGGTGCTTGCTTTAGTCCATACAGCGACTTTATAAGTTTACACACCGTATTCTCTTTTCTCGGAACCACAAAACCCTTAGGTTGTTCCATGTAAATTTCTTTCTCAAAATCTCCATTTAGGAATGTTGTTTTCACATTTATTTGATGGATTTTAAGACAATATACCACTACCAAGACAATTAACATTTGAATCGACGTTATCCTTGTTACTGGCGAGTATGTATCAAAGTAATCAAGGCCTTCATTCTATTTGAAGCCTTTTACTACAGGTCTTGCCTTGTATTTATCAATAGTAACATCCATTTTCATTTTCCTTTTAAAGATCTATTTAGAACCTAAAGGTTTATTTTCTATAAGAAGATCAACCAACTCCCACGTATCGTTTTTTAAGATTGAATCAATCTCACTATTGACTGCCTTCTTCCAAAAAGATGAATCTGAAGATGCCATCACTTCTCTAAATGTTTGAGGCTCATTTTCTAAGAGAAATGTTACAAAATCCGATCCAATTGAAGTTGATGTTATTTGATGTGTACTACGTCTTGAATTCTCATCAATATTTACATTCTTACTTGGTTCATCTCGAGGTCATTTAGACCCCTCACTAGACTGTTCATGTCTAGTTTTATACGAATAAATATTTTCAAATAATTTAGCATTATTCGATTCAATTACTGTATTTTCATTAATATTTGAATGTTTAGATTTATGAACCAAAAACCGACATGCTTTACTACTTTTAGCATATCCTATAAACATGCGGTCCACCGTCTTAGGTCCTATCTTAACCCTTTTAGGCATAGGAACTTGGACCTTCACTGGCCACCCACACACTTTGAAATATTTCAGGTTGGGTTTCCTTCCTTTCCATTTTTCATAAGGAATTGATTGTCTTACTATGGGGAACTCTATTGAGTATTCGATTGGCTGTAAGGATAGCTTCCTCCCACAAACTTTATGGTAAACCTGAACATATAAGTAAGGCATTCATCATTTTCTTCAAAGTTTGATTTTTTCTTTCTACAATTCCATTAGATTAAGGTGAATACGGGGCCATAGTTTGATGGACAATTTTATTCTCTAAACATATTTTGGTGAAAGGAGATTCATATTCTCCACCCCTATCACTTCTTATAGTTTTGATCTTCTTCTCTAACTGATTTTCAACTTCAGTTTTGTATTGCCTAAATGCTTCTATTGCTTCATCCTTACTATTTAGCAAGTAGACATAACAATATCTAGTGCAATCGTCAATAAAAGTTATGAAATACTTTTTCCCACCTCGTGATGGTGTTTACTTCATATCAAAAATGTCAGTGTGTATTAAGTCTAAGAAATTGAAATTCCTTTCAATGGACTTATACGAATGCTTAGCATACTTTGATTCCACACACATTTGGCACTTTGATTTATTGCACTCAAAGTTTGGCAAAACTTCTAAGTTAATCAGTTTTCATAATGTTCATGGCCTAATTTTTCATGCTACAAATCGTAAGACTCAAGCAAGTAAAAAGAAATTGAACTTTTATTGATTTCAATATTTATTACATTCATTTTGAATAAACCCTCATTGAGGTACCCTTTTCCTACATACACTTCTCCTTTACTAAATACAATGTTTTCGGAAACAAATACACATTTGAATCCATTTTTATCTAGAAGTGAAATAGAAATCAAGTTCTTTCGTAACTCCAAAATATACAAGACATTGTTGGGTGTCAACACTTTGCCTGAAGTCATTTTCAAGAATATTTTTCCTGTTCCTTCTACTTTTGCAGTAACGGATTTTGCCATGTAGATCTTTTTTTCTTCTTGAGATGGAGCGAATATTGAAAATAACTCCTTATTAGCACAAACATAGTCGGTGGCACCAGAATTCATCCACCATTCACGAGGATTCAGTTGCATTTGAAAAGCATAGCACACAGATTATCCATTTATTTCTTGGACTCAGCCAAATTTTCTTGGTCCTTTTTCTTGCCTTTATTAGGGGCCCGACAATCTATTTTTTTATGGCCAATCTTGCCACAGTTGAAGTACTTTCCCTTGAACTTCTTCTTGGGTTGATTGCTTTCATTTCCATCTTTCTTTCACTTTTTAGAGTTGTTTTGGTCATCTTCTACCATGTTAGCTCCATTCATTATAGAATTTCCTTTTGACCATCTTTTCGCAGCCTTTTTATCTTTTTCAATACGTAGTCGTACAATCAAATCTTCGACTAACATCTCCTTTCATTTGTGTTTCAAATAGTTCTTGAAGTCCTTCCACATAGGAGGTAGCTTCTCTATTATTGCTGCTACTTGAAATGCTTCATTCACGATCAAACCTACAATAAAGTTCATGTGAATACTAAGAAATATAAAACCCCACAAAGTTCCCATGTAGTTTGAGCCTTGAGCGCATCAAGTGAAGTGTAATTTCAGCCCTAAAAGATTGAGAAGAGACTTCCCAAGTGATTAGCGTTTTAATCTTGTTGAATTTTCCTAAAAATGACTTCTTATAGTGTAGAGAATTGAAATAGCTTTCCAACGATACCAATTTTGTCCAAATCCAGCATCAGGGTGGGAAGTTATGATCATTTTACCGAGAGTTGTCAGAATCACCTAGGTGTGATGGACAGGTTGAAGGGCCGTCGAGTGTGCGACAAACCATTGCCTAGACCATCGCAACTAAGGCAGTAACTCCCTTTTTTGGCCTAAGTGTGATGTCAAGATGATGGACCATCAAAACTGCGATGGACCATTGCTGAGATCGTCACCGCTGAGGCAGTGTGGCCTCATCCTGGCCAACATGCGATGGATGATCTGACGGGCCATCGAGTTTGTGATGGACCATCGTTAAGACCTTCACATTTAGGAAGTGTGTTCTTTTTATGATCGACATGCAATGGACAATTCGACAGATTGTCAGGCTAGCGATGGATCATCGCTCTGACCGTCGCAGCCCCCGTTCAGTATTTTGAGTCATTTTTAAAAGGGACTCTTTGGTCTTTTGACTATTTTATCAACCAGATATATTCTAAATGAAGCAAATGACTTTATTCATCATCCAAAACAAAAGAAAGATGGGGTTTCTCCCTCAGGATCAAATCTAAAATCCTTCTCCAAGAAATCCAAGAACTCACCATAAATTCTACAATTTGAGTTGAGATTTAAGTTCCCTAAGTTCAAGGGTTGAAAGAACCCTCTCTCAAGAGTAAGAAGAAGAGTTTGAAGCAAGCTTGTTCATCCAATTTCATAATCCAAGGTATGTGGGGTTTTGAGCAAGGGTAATCATTTCACCCTTGTGCCCAAAGGCTTATTTAAACTATAATTTTCTGCAATCTATGAGATTTTACATGATATTAAACTAGGGTTTTTCACCCATTGTTATTGATTGCAATATCTTGATGTTTTCCATGAATTGAAAGTTAAATAGCATGATTTTGCATGTTTTCTTAAGAAATTGAAGCTGGGTTTATACCCTATGTTGTTACTCCTTGAGAATTTAAGAGTTTCAATGTTCTAGAAATTGAAGTATATGAGTATGTTGATATTTTGAGACAAATTGCTATAACTTCCAGATTTCTACATGAATTATGAATCTATATGCTATCTAATATGCATTTTGATGAGTTTTAACTTGAGATTGAATTATGGGTCATTAAGCCCTACTTGAGACTTGCAATTTTATGAACTCTTGTGCTATAAGCACTCATGATTTGAGTATTCTGAGATTATTGAGAAATGTTTTGACCTAATGGTCATAGAACTTTGAAATCTATTTCACTACATGAGATTACAGATTTTACAATTGGGTTCTTATTGAACCATGAGATTATTCTAAAGTAAATTTCATGATATAAGTGAGATAAACTAAAGGGAGTAGTATTTAGCACCGAGTTGGGTAAGTTACCACAATTTCTTACCCCAGAACTACGTACCACCGTAGGTTTGAGATTTTGGGCCTGAGGCCGAGATGATTAGGTCGGAGGCCGAGATAAGTGATCAATGAGTTGAGGTTATACTCCTTGGCAAGATTATGATGCCTCTCCCCAACGTGAGGTTTCTTCCTTAGGAGGACAAGACGTTGGAATCCATGTAGCTCGCATGGTTTATGTCAGCTAAGAGAACCTCCCTAAACTAAAGTATTTTCCATTGAGATAGAATATTTTCCCTAAAGCTTTGAGATGAGATATTTTCTAAAGTGAACGAATTGCTTTTGAGTATTTTCCAAAGAAGGAAGTAGTTTTCTCTACTAATAAGAGTTGATCATCAGGTTTTAAACCAAAGTCATATGATTCCGAGTTCCAAGTGTATGAGTTCAAAAGAGTTATAAGTTCTTAAGCAATAAAGAAGTTTTTCTTTGAGTAATAAGAATAAGAGGAGAGCGCAAATTTTAAAGCCAAAGTATAATAACTCATGAAATTTGTGTTGCCTGCTTCATTCTACATGATTTACGAGCTTTACATTTTAGACTTATTCAAGCCATGCGAGTCATTCCTATTTGCATGCCTGATTTGATTAAAGAGTATTGATATTGTTTTACGTAAATGCATACACCCCTATATACTCAGTATATTCCCAAGTGTTGATCCACATATATGTTTATGTGCTACATTGTCTTATAATATAGGTTCAGGTGCTTAGTCCCAGCCTCGTCAATGATTCTTGAGTACCTTCGTCTATTTTTTTTATAATGGTGAGTCCTTATGGTTCAAGGACCTATCTTCAAACATTTCAGTATTCGAGTGTTTATGTTATTACTTTCAGTTCAGTTTGAGTCAGTTGGGGACCTTTCCCAACGACTCTCGAGTTCATGGAGTAGTAGAGGCTTTATCAGACTAGTTATCAAACTGTGGTTGTGTTGAGATTTCTAGTATTGTGGTCATTTGGATTGAGTATTACCTTCGTATTTCCTTTCATTTGATATGACAGTGCCAATATTTTGTATATTTCTTCTTGAATGAGTTATCATGAGAAGTGATAGGCTCAAAGGGTTAGATTGGGGCTACTTGTAGCCCTAAGCACCGTGTGACGTCCCGGGAGGTGATTTTGGGTCGTTACAAGAACATTTTTAAAATTTTCAACCAAGGTATTTGTCAAAATCATTCCTTTCGCAAGGAAATCATGGATGATCACTTGCAGTTCCTACACTTGGGAAACAACAGACTTCTTGTCTATCATTTTATACTGCAGGAATCTTGCAATGAAGAACTTTTTAGTTTTGGCATCCTCTTTCTTGTACTTCTATTCTAGCGCTCCCCATAACTCTTTTGTTGTCTTTGTTCCACTATACACATTATAGAGATTATCTTGGAGACCACTCAAGATGTAGTTCCTGCAAAGGAACTCTGAGTGTTTTCACGCCTCCAAAATCACAAATTGCTCTTCAGAGGTTTCTTAGGGCACCTTCGGAGCTTCCTCAAATGTAAACCTTTGAAGATAAAGAGTTGTGAGGTAGAAGAATATTTTCTGGTGCCACCTCTTGAAGTCAATACTCGCGAACTTTCTGGGTTTCTCCGCTGGTGCCATTGCCTGTTGAGCATTCGTACGACTTGTTGTGGCAATACTTGTTGCCCCCACAGTCGTTGCAGCATCTTGCACTTGACTATCATTAGCCATTTTCCTGTCACAACAAGACAGTACCTTTAGTATATCGAAATACTTATTAAAAAGTTGCAGCAACTTTAAACACCTTTTGTTTCTAGTTTAACGATGACGTTTTTATGACTTTCAATCGTCAACCGAGTGATCTTTAACTTTTGATAAAGATTTTTTGTCTTCAAATCACTAGTTAAGTTCAAACGGAGTAGAAAGCTTAAAGCTTTAATTTGTAGAAAACAAGCAATACAGATTCCGAAAGGTTATTCCTTAAGATTGTTATTTTCAATATTTTCGGGTACAAGAATCTGTATATATTCAACAACTTCAACACAAGTTCAAGTCTAAGACAAGAACACTTATGAAGTCCCTTAACACCTTCAACAGAAGATTATAAATAATCTATCCAAGAAGTATGTTATATTTCAGAAATAAGATGAAATAGAAATGTAAAGCCAAGTCCCCCAACTTCATGGAGTGTCCTTAAGGAATAATTCCCCCCACTATACCTGAGGTTTTAGCATTTTTCTCTCAGGATAAAATGACTTTCAACCCAACTATAGCGGTACCTCAAATAATTGGATTCGTCGAACCCAGTCAACAGCTTAATAATCACAGAGTTTTTGTATAGAAGAAAAGTGTTTTTGCTTTCAAAAATCATATCTATACCTGAGGAATATATCACGTATTTATAGCCTTTAATGTGTCCTTTCAGAAAGGATGCATTAGTTCAGCAGAAAGGCACCTATTTAGTACAGTCGCATCACCTGCGCCCATTCTGTGTTGGTCCTGTGCCCCAACTGCGGTCACAGGTGACACTGTCCCAATTTCAGTTAGCATCTGTGCTGCACCTGCAAGTCATCGAATTACGTGCGCAGATTGCCCAACAATGAAAAATAATGTGCCTTTTATCTCAAAGGGTCGCATCCCTTTGAGACGCGTTGCATATGCATTTGCATGGCGTCCAAAATGTGTCCGCACTTGGAGAAAAATAATTCTATCAGATTTTTGGATTAAAATTTCACTGGTAAAACAAGTTTCAAATAAAATTCGTCTAAAATGATAGATCTCATCGATCAATCATTTGCTAAATCTAAATTCGAAGCCGAGTGAGCGACGACGATGACGGCGTGGGCACCACCTTGTTCTTGCCTCACTATCCATGTGGAATTAGTGTTCCTCATTATAAACACTTACAAGTTCCCTTCTCCCATCATGTGAGAGAATTAGTGAACTTTCCAATATAAGAGTACAATTTTCATTTTGGTTACTCTATTTTCCTCTACTATTTTTCCTTTCATTTTCCATTCACACACACATTGGACCCAACAGTGTCTACCTGTACACATCCAAAATTGAAAACATAGATGTTTATGTATTATGCCTTGTTTTTATAGCAATTGTTTGTTTCCAGATAGGCTTCATAGCACCTAAACACTCGAGCACCTTGACTAATACCATGACCCATTTGCTGGCTCCCACAAGCATAGATTTTGAATAAATCATGACCACTTTAGAAATCACATTGTAACTGAGATGGCTTCTTTTTCAGACCAATCTTGTTTATCATCAACTTGTTTATTGATTCTCAGTATTAATAATTCAAGTTGTTCCTTTGAGCTTTTTGCCAATTGATTGTTGAAACAAGACGAATGTTTCTCAAGTTATCCTTTTTGCATTAGAAAACTTTTTACTCGCCCCATTCCTTTTTAGTTGTCATATTTTGATTTTCGAGAGTCAATTTGATTGACTTGTTAAAGCTAAATTAGATCAAAAGAAAATACATATTAAAATGTTGTCAAAGTTTGTATAGTTTAAAAAAAAAACTATGACAAGTCAAAAAGAACGGAGAGAGAAATTGTAAAGGTAAAATTTAGACTAAAAAGTACTCTCTCCCTTCCTTTTTAATTATCATAGTTTCCTTTCTAAGAGTAAAATATATACACTTTGATTAATATTTTAAAATATAGTTTTTGATCATGTTGATATGAGAAAAATTGTAATTTGTAGTACTTTTTGAAAAGTTTTCGAATATCAAAATTTAATTTTAAAATATTAAATTAATTTAATCTAATTTAGTTTTTAAATTAATCAAATTGACATTCGAAAAGTAAAAGATGGCAACTAAAAAAGAGAAAAAAAGGTGAATTGAAGCGCAAAAATATCCCTAAATCTGTCAAATTGCATAAATAAGCCACTTTTAATATTCTTTAGTTATCCACCTATTTATGAATAGTTGTCCAAATTAATCTGTTTTATATTACTTGTTCCAATTACTAAAATTAATTATTTTAATTAGAGATAAGTATCCTTTACCCTCTCGAACTATGATCAAAGTTACTACGACACACCCCAACTTCACAGGGGTCCTATTACCCTCCTGAACTTAATTTTTGCATATTTTTGTCACCCATTTGCATTGACGTTGTTTTATCTTTTTCGTATTTTCATTTGAAAGAAAATGGTTTTGACTTTTTCAGACTATTTCAAAATTTAAGAAAATTTTGAAATGATTTTGAGAAATTTAAAAAGAGCCTCCACTTGATTTTTATAGAGAATACCAAGAAAACTTACAGAAATTTCAAATATTGAAAAACAAAAATAAATCTTTGAAATTAGAGAAACTGAGTAAGGATTCAATTAACGCTCTAAGAAGATTTTTAAGACACTTAGAAGCGTCTGTTTTAAAAATGATTTACCAAAAAATCACTTTTTTGACTAACTTAAAAAGAACGGCTAATATTGCAAAAAGGTTGATTTTAGAAAAATATTAAAAGTATTTATTTGCATATTTAGAATGACATTTATTTATTCAAACGAGAAATATTCTACTTGATTTAAACTAAATTACAAGCTTTTGGATTTAAAAGGAAAATATTTTTTTCATGGGAAAAGGAGATTTTATGATTATTTTATTATTATTACTTTATTTAATATAGAAAAGTCAATTTTGTTTTAACACTTTTGAAAAAAAAAAACGTTAAAAGAGTATCAAATTAAATGTATCTCATTAATTATGGAAAAATAAACTTTACAAGAAAAAATAATTTCTTGAGTTTGAAGAAAATAAAAATTATAAAATAAGTGAGAAAGTCGAGATAAAATAGGATAACAATATAGGAAACTACAACAACAACAAAAAAATCAATGTATTCCCACATAGTGAGGTCTGGGGAGGGTAAGATGTACACAGTCAATACCGCTACCTTCAGAGAAGTAGCAAGGCTATTTCCAATAGATAACAACATAGGAAACTGCCAGATTAATTAATTAAAATTACGGTTAGTACAAATAAACAAGAATAAATTGCAAATTACAAGAAAATAAAAGATAAGAGTTGGAGTTGGGCCCCTCTTCTGGCCCATCAACAATCTGCCCAGCTTTAGGCATCAAATTTTATGGACTTTGGGTCCATTTTAACAAACTGGTATATCAGTTGGATATCACAATTGTATTTCTTTTATTTTCCTGTATATCCAGTGCATATATGACCGTATTTTAATCATATACACACAACTTTAGTTCTCCACCTGTATAGTCATCTTCATTTTCTCATATTCATCGTATATCACCAGTATACTAGCCTCTATGACATATATATCACTGTATATCAGTGCAAAAAAGAGTCCTTTTCTGACTTTGTCTTGAGGTTTTGACTCGATGCCGAGTTCATGCACAAGAGATAAAAGGATAAGAATTAGTATCCACACGAATACATGATAAGGATGAGAATTGACTCAACAAAAAAACTGATGCATTTTTGTTCACAATGGGACAAAATTCTTATTTAGATCAAATAAAATTTAATTTGCACTAATCTTACTACCACAAGCAGGAAGAAAAGAAATTCCCAGATAAATATTTCAACAAGAAGATATATATTCACAAAGAAAACCTCTATTTTTCAATAAACTAAAACACTTCAAACACCTCAATGTTATATTCAAGTTACGAGTAAGATCAACGAATCGGTTTAGAGAAAAATACTCAAAATAGTAACTCTTAGCTTATTCAAAGATCGCTCCAAAAATCAGATTCTTTTACTTTGAAACTTACATAGTAATAAATATGAAACTCAATCCCTTTAACTAAGATTCACACCCCTAAAGTTAATGACAGCCCACACATCGATTAAATAAGAGGAAAAATAAGGCTAAGAATGTCAAACAAATTCCTCCCAAATTAGATTACATAACAGAATTTCATATAAATAATGCCTTAATTGAAATCAGCTTTAAAGCAAACTCGAAAAAATAAAACACACACACAAAAAAATGACATTCTTATTTTTTTCATGAGCATGATAATGTTGAATGATGTTCACTCATAAAACTCAAAATAATCCATATAACAACATAATATCAAAATTTTGAATTTTTTCAACGATGCACACATGATCGAGTAAGCTCTTAATTCCAACAGATTCTATCATCATTACCACACAATAATGCAACTCGACCAATCCACTCTCATAATTATTTCAAGCTTTTATATATATAATATTCAAATGTGAAGAGGAAAAATGCAAACGGGATATAGCGTTCACCAATTTTTGGGTAACAAACATGGAAAAATGGGCTTATAACGATCCGACTTTCACTATCGGTGTTTTACTCGATTTTGTTGGAATTTGAATTAACTTCTTCGGGATTTGAACGACTTATCGGAATTAAGTATTTCACCACGGATTTGTTTTTGTTACATGAGATTAGAAGAATGCTCCCCCTAAAATCTCCAATTTTTCTTCAAAAATCCTCTTACACTCCCTCTATCTCTCACTATCTATTTATAGGGGAATTTAGGGTAGGGGGTGGAATTAGGGTTTTTGGATTTGAAAGAACAGATTTCAAATACAAATTTTGGAATTGGTTTTCTTGGAAAATTTGAGGTCCACTGTAAGACAAAAAAGTGAGACGTTGGAAATTAATTATTTGCCCAAAACGGTGAATCACAAACTGAGAACGATGAAAGTCTTCTAATTTTAGCCATAGATAGCTATACAGAAGGGCAAAACAGTAAAAAAGGAGGCGACTGGGGTTTTGCTGTCGATATTGTTGCTTTGTTTGTTGTTGAAACCACAACTGTGAATGTTGTTGTTGTACTCTATTTGTACATGTTGCTGACTGTTTTGCTGAAGCTGTTAGAGGAGAAAATGAAAGAGTTGGTTGGGCCAAGTCGGGTGTATGGATTGCTGGGGGAAGTTGTTGTTTTGTTGGGCCGGTTAGTGTGTTATTGGGTTGCTTTTGGGGTGAATTTGTAAAGGAAAATGGGTAGATTAAGTTATTTTGAGGTTATTATTTAAAAATAATTCCAATTTGTTTACGAGTTAGCTAATTTTATTTAATTTTCGGTCAAATTAAAAACCAATTGGTCAAATGCATTGCAATTGTGGTCAATTTGATTTCACTCATGGTCATATTTAATAAATTGACTAGATTAGATTGAAATTTGATGGAATTAATACTTATTTAATCCCGAATTTCTTGACATTGATAAAATCAGAATAATTATTTTCCTAATAACTCATTTTAATGATAAAAATATTTAAAAATTAAGATTTACCCCTTTTTTAAAAAATTCAAGATAGATCTTCCTTAAAAAATTATTTTTGAAATGATAATTATTTAAGCAATCAAAATTATATGATCTCGTATGTGTGAGTATGTAAATATATAATTCGTTACTTAAGTGACAAAATTCACCCAAATGAATATTTTAGCAAAGCATTTATCCGGATAAAATAAATATTTTGATTTCATTAATCCAAATAATAAATTAGTTTTATCGATATTCATATCTTGGGGGGTGATTATATGGTAATTTATTAAATGTTTTACTATAGTATTCTTTAATTTTTTCTCTTAGTTTTTGTAATTCTTCTATATTATTTTGAAGGTATTCTAAATATTCTATATCTTTTATTTCAAAATATCCAATTAGATTTTCTTTCATAAGTATTTCTATTAATCTTATTTCTTCCATATTTTGTCTCCAATATTTTAAATATTCATAGTCTATCATTTTATCCTGTAGTAATTGTAGATTTACAACTTTCTGTATAATAATTTATCCTAATTGTACTGTAATGTATATCTAATTCTAGATTTCAATGCTATTTATTATCTTGTGTTGTTCTTCTCGTAGTGAGTTTTAAAATTATATAAACTATCACATGTACTTTTTCCTAAATTTTCTAGGGTTTCTTCTATCCATATTAATTTTTCTTTTAGATTCTCCATTATTTTTCTAATTCGATTTCTATAATTAATTTCTTCATTTAGATTATCTTCATTTTCTCTAGTTTTTCTAATATATTCTAACATTTCTTGATCTGAATAATATCCATCTGGGTAATTATCCAGGTATAACTGTTCTATCCAATTTATAGTTTCAATTTCATAGTCTAATACTTTTTCTAATATTATTCTCTTAATATCTATAATTTCTATATCTCTAAGTATATATAAGATTAATATTTTTAGATTATCTATCATTTAAAATTGGTTAAATACTTTATTATAGTATTTTTTAGTTGTTTGTTTTAATCTCATTAATTCTTCTACATTTTCACTAAGAAATTGTATATATTTTATATCTATTTTCCAAAATTCTAAATATACATAATTTATCATAGTTAGTGTGTAGGTTTGGTATGTAAGTATTTATAAGAGTAGTTCAGTAGGTGTGGTATGTAATTAATTTTAGTCAAAAAATATCTATCAAATATTTTTTTCAATATGATTTTTCTTATATCTACTATTTCTATATCCTTAAGTACATATAAAACGAGTATTTTAAATTTATCTACCATTTCGTCAGATAAATTAGTATTCATTTTTCGTATGATGCTTTTTCAAAATATTCCATTCAATCATGCACATAACAAAATCTGATCACTTTAGATTGCTATATACTAGATTATTCTTAAATAACATATTCTTCGGACACTATTAGCATGGTAATCTGGATACTTTTCCCTTAAACAATGTCTCTACTCGGGTTACTCCCCTATCACGGCTTTCTTGCCTCACCGATTTCACCTTTAGGATGACATAGTTCTTAAGGATTTTTCTCCTTTTCCACTTTACTAATAAACTTCTTAACATGCTATTTTTTGAATAATTCTACTATAAAGCAACTAACGTGAACTTATTTTTATCATATTATGATTGTTAGGAATTTATGAATTTAGCTATTCATAATAGTAAATGAATATACCTGTTCTGGTAGATTTGATAATTCTAAGCCTTGTTCTTCCATAGCTTTTTCCGTTGAAATATACTTGTTTTTTAATAAATAAGCAAAATATTTGTTGTAGATGAGAGATATAATTTTTTTGCTTCAACGCATGAAGGCTTGTCCTTCTTTCTACCTTCGATGCCTTTTATTTATAATCTGAAACTTGACAAAAGTTTTCCTTCCTCATTTTACACGTTTCTAAAATTTAACAAAAAATCTTCAAAAATTATCTACATCTACCTAACCTCATTTACTATACTTTACAAATGTCTTCTAAAAAGACAAAAACTAATTAAAGCCTAGACTAATAATAGTTAAAAACCTATACAATTCTAATAATTTATGTAAATAAAATTATGAAAGTTTGTTACATGTTGCTTTCACAATTTAATAGCTTGTCTTTTATCTCCATTATTGTTTTCGCTGATATCTTCTTCTTGTCGTATCTGCTGCTTTTTTATCTTCTTTTCAGCTGGCATGCTTATCTTCTTGATTTTTTATTTTATTCTAGCCGAACTTCTGGGATAATATTATCTTCTCCATTACATCTCGAACATTGATGATCTGGATATTTGTGTCCAATTATCTTGCAATATTTTGTCAATAATCTGTCTGAAATAAATCCTTTCTTAATTGCTCTTGTAGTAGGTTGTTTTTTTGGGTTAAGTAATGTCATTATTCATTGTCTAACATCTTCCATATCTGCTTGTCGTAGTTCTTTTGAATTTGACTAAATCATCTGATGGTTTCTTGAATAATAGCTCCATATTCGGTTTTCTTTGGTATAATTATTTGCTAGTTCTTGAATAATTATAGCTAGTCCAATAAGTCGTTTGTTTGCATAAAAATTAAGTATCTCGATTCTGGGTATCTCTGGTTGCTGCACAATATCTTCTGGTATAATCATATCTCTGGTTAATCCTATTTTTACAACTTGTATAACTGGTTTTATCTCGTCATATAATATCTCTGCTGGTGCAGTATAACACTTTATATAAAATAGATTTCCTTTGGTTACTCTTTTATAGGTGTTGAATATTTTTTGTAATTCTTCCATAGCCGATAGTTCTTCTCCATCTTAGGTGAATATGGTATTTAATAATTCATAATCAAAATAAGTTTTTATTAAGCTTGGGTTGGTTTTGGGTAGTGCAATTAGCTTGTTGTGACCTTGTAATCTTTGGGTTATATAGTTTGTGTTGGGTTCTTTGATATCTATAGCTCTGGGGTTAAGGTTTAGAAAAGTTTGTACTCGCAGATATTTTCTATGTATTTTTGGGCTGTATAGTTATAAACTTTTTATCTTGGTTCAGACTATCTCAATATGTGGTAATTTGTGGGGGTATGTTCAAGAGGTCTTTTTGTATTTTTAGTATAAATGGTTTTTCAAATGTCTTATTTAAGTTCATATTCTGGTATCTTTGTCCAATAAATCCTTTGCTTGTACCTGCAATTGTAGATTGATAAACGTTATGGGTTTTACGGAGTATCCCTACATCTCCTTCTAGCTCTGGAATTTTAATGTCTTCCGATCAACATAGCTCTGCACACTGCTGAGTTAGTTGATTTGCTACAAAATTCATTTTATCTTCATTAGTCTGTAGCTTTTCTATTACATTACCCATACTGTCCACTTTCATTGAAAGCGTAGTTAGGATTTTGAATATCTTTTCTAAAGCATCATCTTCTATTATATCAGTCTGTGTAGCTTTGTCTTGATATGTAATCTGCAATAACATTTTTGTTAGTACTAATTACTTCAATTGTAAATGTAAAATTTAATATATTCAATACTAGTCTCCGAATCTCTTTTCTTGTAACAGAATTTGGTATTTTCTTTGTTAGCTACCAACGTACCTGTGTATTATCTTTTCGTACAATAAACTTGTTATATACAATATATGACTCAAATGCTAATAAACATTTATATAATGAACATAATTCTTTTCTATTTATTTTTCATTTTATTTCTGTTTTATTAAACGTTCCTGAATAATATCTACAATGATGTTCTATTTTTTCATTTTCATACCTATATTTAAGTACTCCTCCATAACTATATTCACTAGCATCTGCTTCTACTATATATATAAATTTTCTATTTTCATTTGGAAATTGTAATTTTGGTAATTCTTTAAAAAGTATTTTTATTTTCTGGACTTGTTTTTTATCTTCTTCGTTATAATTATATTCTACATCCTTTTTTAATTTTTTTCTGTAAAGGCTTTAGATTTTCTGCTAATTTTCGTATATATTCCCTTACTTGGTTTACTAATCCCAAAAATGATTGTAATTTTTTTTTGTATCTAATTCTTCTTTTGAATTTATTATTTTTTGTACTATATGTTGTTGCATTGTTACTCCACTTTTATCTATTTGTATTCCTAAAAACTCTATGTGATTTTTCATAATTTTAGCTTTCTTTTCACTTAAACTTATTCCCGATTTTTCTATTATATCTGCAAATTGTTCTAATAATTTTAAATGTTCTTTTTTGGTTTTTGTATATAATAGTATATCATCTATATATACTATACAATTAGGTAATTGTTTAAAATAACTATCCATAAAATGTTGATATCTACCTGGTGCATTTTTATATCCAAATGGTAGTACATTCCATTCATAAAATTCTTGTAGTACCGTAAATGCGGTTAATTCCTTAGATTCTTTTTCTAATTTTAAATAGTAAAATCCTGATTTACAATCAAATTTACTAAAGTAGTTATATCCTTGTATTTGTCTTATTTTTAATATCTTATTTGGTATTGGGTAATTATATGTCATAGTTTTTGTATTTAAATTTCTATAATCAATAACCATTTTACTTTTTTCTCTTTTTGGTTCACTATTTTTATTTACTATAAATGCTGGACTATTGTGTTTACTATTACTTTTTTGTATATATTGTTTTTATAATAATTCATCTATATGCATTTTAAATTTTTTTAAATCATCAAAATTATATGTTAATGGTTTTTGAGTTATTATGCTATTTTTATCTATTAATTCAATTTTTATAATAGTTTTATGTTTTTTCCATCCTTTTAACGGATCTTCACTATATAATTGTTCTAATTTTTTCTTAATTATTTCTATCTTATTTATTAAAAATATAGTTATTTCCTTTTTATTTATTGAAAATACGACCAGTTCTATTGTATCTTCAGTATTTTTTTATATTTTCTAATTTTTGTGTAATTTTTTCACTTCCTTCTATCCAATCAGTTTTCTTTCTTATTTTATTAGTAACTCTTTTTGCTCTTACTTTCTGTTTACATGGTGTTGTAAACCACCAATCCGTTCTAGTTATTATATGTGGGTATAATTTATCTAAAAACGACATTCCTAAAAGTATATCTTTTGATGTTAGCTCATAATTATAGATTTCTTCTGTTATTAATATTTTATCCCATACTTGTGTTTTTACATTCTTAGTTTTATAAGTTATTAAGCTTCCTTCGTTATTAAATCCTTTAACTATTATTGGTGTTTTTAATTTATCCCATTTACTTTTTGGTAAACAATTATATCTACATAAATTAACTTTTGCTCCTGTATCTATCATAGGCGTATAATATCTACTATGATACCCTTCTACTACTATCTTTATTAATACATATATTTTCATATCATGTTAAAGCTCTTCTTAAGAATAATTTCTCTCTGTTATACGTTATAGATAATTGTGTATGCTCTATATTATATGGTTTTACTTGTTCTAGCCATTTTATTCCTAATATTATGTCTGCTTGCATTTCTTCCTTTATTTCAAATTCTATTTTTATTTTTCTAACTCCTATTGTTATTTCTTTTTTTGCTTTATTTTTAGTGTTTATTAAGCTTCTTGGTAGATCTGAGCATATATTATTGTCAGATTTTATTTTCTCATTTTTTACTAGATATCTTACTATATAATTTTCCTCTTATCCTGTATTTAAGAGTATTAAATATTCTTTTTTGTTTATTGTTTCTGTTATGTAATATTGATTTAAATTAGTTGTTGAATTTGTTTCATAACTTGTTCTTTTTGATGAACTTGATGATTCCGGTTTTTCATAAGCTATTCTTTTTGTTGTACTTATTCTATCATTTATTATTTCTAAATTTTCTTCTATATCTATGTCTCTATAACTATAATCATTATTATCAATTGTTTTTACAAATTGTTCGAAAGGACTTTCTATTTGTATTTTGTTAATTTTATTTCTTCCCGTTATTTTATGTTTTGTTGTTAATAAATATAGATTTTTACATTTTCCTGTAAATATTTTACTTCCTGGGGTTAGTTCTATTCATGATATTTTCCAATATAATACTAATAATTTATCTATATTTTTATCTGTTATTGCTACTGAATAATTCACACTTACTATAAATTTAAATTTTTAGTATATTAAATTTTCTTTTATGACAGTTATTATACTTTTTTCTATAGGTTTTACAACTCTATCATCTGCTAGGTATAATTCTACTGACGTATCTATTCCTTCTCTAAAATATGCTTTTATCAATATCTATGTTCCTCCAAGGTGTACATATTTTATTGGGTCTCTACTTTTTATATCATTTATCTCTTTATTAATTATTCTTTTTGTTATTAGTGGTATACTAGCTTTACCTTTTGCACATCTACAGTCTATAACATGTTCCTTTTGGCATACTACATAATATTCTTCTTTTTTCTTAGTAAATAGATTTCTTATTGTTGGTATTTTAAATATTTTTTTTACACTTAAGTCTAATTCTTTTTCTTTTATTTCAGCAAATATATTATTGTCAAATATTATTTTTTGGTCTGTTTCTTCATCATTTAAATATTCTTCCTTTGTTATTATTTTTATATATTCTTCATTCATTTGATTCATATATTTCTACACTTGTTAGTATTTTAAATATTTTTTCTACACTTAAAGCTAATTCTTTTCTTTTTATTTCATCAAATATATCACTATCAAATATTATTTTTTGATCTGTTCCTTATTCATTTAAATATTATTCCTTTGTTATTATTTTTATATCTTCTTCAGTTATTTGGTTTATTCATATATCTTTTTCAGCCATTTAATTCATCTAATTCACTATCTATTTCATTATCTGTTTCATTCTCTGAAATTTCATATATACTATCTTCACTTTCTAATTCGTAATCTAAATAATCTATCTGCATATATTCTGTATTTTCTATTTTTATTTCTGATATTTATTTATTTATTTGGATTTTTAGGTAATTTACAATCTCTAGCCAAATGTCCTAATTTTCCGCAATTATAACAAGTACATTCTTTTATAGATTTCTTTTTCCTATATGGTCTTTTATGTTTATAATTTTTTACATAATATTTTTTTCTTGGTTTCTTATATTTATATTTTAATTTTTTGTATTTCTTATATTTCTTATGTCTTTTTCTTTTCTTATAATATCTTTCTTCGCATCCAAATTGAGGTGCTATTTTATCTTTGCAACATGCTAAATTTCTTATTAATGTTTTTTTTTCATTTCTATTTCTTCTCTATATTTTTCACATAGGTTTTTATACCATTGTTATAAAAATTTTATTCTTGCTCCTACAGTTTCTAATATTTTTGCTTCATCCCAACTTTTTATTATTTTTGAACTAAATGGTTCAAGTAATTTACTAGAATATAATTTTCTTATTTCTTTACTTTCTTCTGTATTATATGTTCCTTTATAATAATATTCTTTAAATGCGCACGTATATTCATCTATGTAACACATATTACATATTGCTAATTTGAACATTAAATTTCTATTTGTATCTTTATCTTCATTTTGTTCTTCTTCTGTTGTTTTCATGCTACTAAATTCGTTTTTTATAGCTATTTCATATTTTTTTAAATAATTCTATAGGTTTTAATTTAGTTGTAGTTGTTGATGATGTTTCTTCTGTAGGTTTGTCAGTTCTTAATACCCTTTTACTATTTTCAGTTAGATTTAAAAATCATAATTTCACTGTTCCTATTAGTGTTCTTTCTATATATTCTGATGCATCTGTTACATTTATATTATTATCTAATAATTGTTTTGTCATATATCGTATCCTTAATTGTATTGTTTTTTCTGTATCTATTACACAATCTAAGTCTAAAAAGTTATAATTTTTATTAACTATTTGTTTTGGTGTCCATTTGTCATATTCATCCTTTAGATTATATCTTTT